>NW_028281137.1:0-170000 GCF_059751285.1 Brachycentrus maculatus
TATTATATTATTTGAGAGTAAAAGATAGTTTTAGCATATAGTTGTTTGACTATCATAATTTGTAATATCGCTCACTCCTTTCAAGACCGTCATAAATAAAAAATCATAAATTTTCAGTTATGCATTTTTTCGGAATGCCCAGAAAATGTACTTTATCCCAGCAAAAGAGGCGTATTTTTAACTTAATATTTACCCGCTACAGGGCAGAAAGTGTTGTTTTTGCATTTTGAAGAAAAGGTATTGTTTAATATTTTTTTTAATAGACTAAACATTTTTCAAATGGAGAAAAAACCTTCAGGTTTTACCTAATAAGATGTGTTGCACAGTAAAAAGTTCAATAAGTGGTTTGATATTTATTTTTAATACTTTGTGTTTTATTATTAAACTTTAAAAACGTTCTCCTGTAAAATCAAGTTTTTTGATTTATGACGTTCTTGAAAGGAGTGAACGATATGTGCTTTGTCTTGGAAATGATTATGTATTATTTTAAATATTGATTTTACACAATAACACTATTTGACAATGCATTACTCGTACCACCCCAACCAATAATCGCATACTGTAGATTGATATAAAGGGTAGTAAATTATATTAAGTACCGAAATATTATTATTCATTTGAGTTGCGTTTTTGGTTCTTTTCTGCATTACTATATCCAATTATTGTACAGGTACGCTGTCAACATAGTTCAAGGACAAGCCGCAAATTTTGTACATAATACGGTGACAAGTGTACGGCGACAGTATGTACAGCGTGGGAATATAGTGTTCCGTTTGGGAAAATAACTGTTATCGGACCCATTTTGAGGAAACCATTTAAATAGCAGAGATCACGACATTTTAATAATTTAATACACGTTACATTTTTTACCCTGTTAGAGAGAGAAAAAATATAGAAATATACTCACTCGTATTATCAGCAACTATGTACGTGTCACATGCAGGAGTGTGATGGAGTCAGAGAATGTACTGAAAAAAAAAGAATCGGTGATGAACACATGATAAACGTTATGAAGGCAAACAATATCCAAATCTTGGTTTTGTTCAAATTTAGAACAAAATATCTGGAAAAATAAAAGTTTAGTGAAAATTGGAAATCATGTTTTCAAAGCGTCTCCTAGTAAGTTTATTTAATTTTCGGGAAGAATAATACATTTCATAGAAGTCTTTTTTCATTTTATGGTGGTTACTCAACTCAACCTAAGGTAGATTTATACTATCCACTGACACTTCGTGATGGAATTGCATTTTTAGACTGGTGACCATTTGCAGACTGGTGACCAGTCTGATGATGTCGGTAACGACGAAACCCGGTCGCTGGTCAAATAAAAAAAGTGGAAAAGCTAAAAATATTGGTTTTAATCTAATAATAAATCAACCTAAGGTGCTGCCGATAACTCGCATTTGAATAAAGGTGTCAATGGAAAGTCATAAATAACACTGATGAGTCTGATGATGTCGGTAACGACGAAATCCTGTTACTGGTCAAATAAAATATATGCGGAAAAAACTACAAGGTTTATATTTTAATATACATATACAAATTTAAATAGTGCTAGGTCATCAATAGCCAAAATGTGAATGTTTAACGGGTAAAAAGTGATTACTTAAACCGGTCCATGATAAGTCGTAAGCCTTGTCATAGACTGACCTAGATTTCCATATTTTTCTTGATTTTGTTAAGATAGAATTTTTGAAAAATATGTATTTATATATATATATATATATATATATATATATATATATATATATATATATATATATATATATATATATATATATATATATATATATATATATATATATATATATATATATATATATATATATATATATATATTTATATATATATATATATATATATATATATATATATATATATATATATATATATATATATATATATATATATATATATATATATATTTACATATATATATATATATATATATATATATATATATATATATATATATATATAAATATATATATATATATATATATATATATATATATATATATATATATATATATATATATATATATATATATATATATATATATATATATATATATATAAATTTTGGTAACACTCTATTGAAGAGTAAGTATAATACCTAGAAATTTACATTTCTCCGAATTTGAACGAGTACTTCCCTAGGTAGTTAGACAATGTAGTAAATAAATAAACAATATAAAACAAAAAAATATAAATTACAGTGCCAAAATACTGATGGCGATATTGAATATTCATTAAAATGAACTAATTATTTTTTTTATTCAAAACAAGGTGGGCATAACAGGCTAATCAACTAAACTGATTTTACTTAATGCCTATCATTTCTCAAATTAATTTCCTGTTACTCAAGTTGTATCATTAAATAAGTACACGTATTATCGAATTACAAGATTACCATTTCGGATCGTCGTTTCGCTGTTACGACTATATGGGCTAAATTGCTTTTGAATTACACATATTTCGCATTGGAAAATTACGTTCAACTATTCTCTTGCCATCTATAATATTAAAAATTGATAACCTATTAACGTTTTCTTCGAGAGATACGAAATATTCGTATAAAAAACAGGTAAAAAAGAGACGACGTGTTCCATAAATTTCGATCCATGTTTATAATACCTGTGTATAATATAAATACATTATTAATAACCGTTTCTAGATAGAAGTAAAATACGTAATCTATCAAAATTTAGATTTACGGGTTTAAATTGATAACTTGAGTCGGTACTCGTGAAGAAACTAGTATGTTCTAGGTTGGTATTATACATATTGATTCAGCGATTTAACCGTATTAGTAAAGATATTCGACTGATGTGTTATAAGATTATGATATGCATTAATTGCATTGATTTAAATTTAAATTTTTATTTTTGCTTAGGAAAAACATGCTTTATTTAATTCTGTTAAAATTGGTATTCATCCAGTAAAATAAAATAATAAATTATAGAAATTACCACAAACTAACCACCAAATCGATTTATGAAATAATTGTGTGGATAAATTTAATTATAATTATATTTTCAAGTACAAAAAGATGACAACAGATATCATTTAAATTAAAGTATCTCAATCCAACAGAGATGGCTTTTGTGAACTCATTTGTACAGCGTAAGAGTTCCGAAAATTTTAGTAGTGTAATTGTCAATCATAGGTAGATGTTGCACGTGTGTAAAATGATCACATGAGCAGCCTATGACAGGCTGGTTTAAGTGTTCACTTTATGCACTTGTAAATATCCAGGATTTCATATTCTTCTTCATATATGTTGAAATGTTAAATTGAAAAAAAATGTTTTAATTATCTAAAATACTCAGGTTTCATTTTGTGTTCCTGGAACCCTGTAGTATTAAATAGATAAAACTCCGTGTGAAGGATCAGTGAATGTAGCACTGTGTAATCACTTAATCAGCCTATGATAGATCATAAGCCCTGTAAATGGTTAGACTTCTATGTTATTCCATTTCATCAATTAATTCGGCAGTCACTTTGTGGTAATATCTATTCATTTTAAATTTATGTTTTATTTAGAAAATACCACTATTTACTAGAATTCATTAAGTAAAACATAAATTAAAAATTCTACATTATTCTTAATCTATGTCAAAAATATTACAAAATTACTCCTAAGTGGAAAAGCCCTAATTTGTGAATACAATTTTGAACACACTCAAAATGTTAAAAGAATTTGGTTGAAAAAAAAATTTTTTTGATAATGATACAAGAATACAACATAAAGCTGACTGGATTATGAAAAAAGCAGCTATATTTGAGAACAGCCGCTAGTTACATAACACGGTAGTTTTTAATCCCATTCGGGCTATAAATTACATCAAATTATAGTATCCAGCAACGGTTAGTGCAAAATGAATATTTATTGAGTTTACCGATGCTTCCAGCATCTTAATATGCGTATTCTACTAATACATTGTATAAATGAGCATTACTCTCATTTAACACTTTCAACCACAGTTAGAATAATTAAATTTCAATATTATTTCTAATGTATAAAACCAAGAGGAAAATGACTGGGAAATAAATATTATAATAATATTTTCTTGAATGCTTTTCGCAGATACTTTGTGGTACATTTTATAAACTTTATAAAATGAAACAACTTGGTTTTAACCACTTTTTTAATGGTACACTTTATCCAACCATTCTATTCGTAGTTGTTATTTAAAGTTGACGTATTCGCTACGCAATGCACAATAAAAACAACATTTAGGAGTTTTTAAATCATATTTTCATATGGTGTACGGAGTGCGTGGTAGTTTTTGGTAAAGGAAGGGTAATTAATTATGAGTATTTCAATGTTTTAGTATTTAGTACATAAACCCTGATGATGACAAGGTCTTATCGAAACAACGTTGTTTAATTTTTATTAAAATATACTATCTGTTCCCAGCTACGCGATGCTGTAGCTCAGTTTGGTTAAACGAAAAGAAAGAAAAAGAGAATGATCACAATTCTATTACATTTTGATATCTCAACATACATGAAGAAGAATATGCAAGTCTGGTTGATCTGATAGTGCCAAGTCTTTTTCATCCGTTTTCGTTCTGTCCTTCCACTCATATTGGCCAAATATGCTTTCTTAGTCGTTCTCTCGCTTTCCATTCGTTCTACGTATCCATTCCACCTTAAAGAACTCTTCTTCATCTTTTCAATAATACCTAGTTCAGACTTACAATCTTTTTTCCTAATTTGATAATTTACATAAATGCATTAAAAAATGGGAAAAATCTACAATACAGTCACTGACACCAATTGTTAAGAATTCATGACCAGAATGATAAAGATTCCGCCCAAAGTGGAACATATAGTAAATAAAATGGATATTTTATTGTATGTGATGTCATCGTCACGGACCGACAACATCTCACCTGGTGGATTAGCGTATTGATAAATTTAAAACGGCTTAACTTACCCTTTAAGGTCCGAGGACAGGTAATTTAATAAGAAGTTATTACATTAAATACGAGTGTAAATATAACATCAATATTATTTGTATCCAAGTTTAAAAAAATATTATTGATATCACAAAATAAATGAAGAAGACAATGAAAGTCAGGGCATGCTCAGGGCTCATGATCTGTCATTGGCTTGTTTAAGTGATTTATTTAAATATATATATGTATATATATATATATATATATATATATATATATATATATATATATATATATATATATATATATATATTTATAAATATATATATATTTATTTATAAATATATAAATATATATATATATATATATATATATATATATATATATATATATATATATATATATATATATATATATATATATATATATATATACATATATGTATATATATATATATATATATATATATATATATATACATATATATATATATATTTATATATTTTTTTTTTGACATCTCATCAAAGATGAAGAAGAATATGGAAGTCTGGGCATTTACAGGGCTAACGACCGTCATAGGCTGGTTTAAGTGATCATTGTACTGATCACTGTAATGTGATCACTTAAACCAGCCTATGATGGTTGTCAGCTCAACAAGTATTTGTAAACAATCAAAATGTTGTAGATTTATTTATACACTGTGTAACATTTACTATTCTACTTGTGATGAACTAAATACAGTTCAGAAAAGCATTTTACATATACATATGTATTTCATAAAGGTTTCTTACTAATAACAAAAAAAATATAAAGTAATTTCAACCATAGATGTCGCCGACAAAGTAACACTTGGTAGATCTTTTCTAGTGAAGCATAAATGCAACATAAGAAATTTGAGAAAAGTGGTTGTTAATCATGGGTAGAATTGTGAATGTTACACAGTGTATATAGTGATCACTTCAACCAGCTTATGACAAGTGATAAGCCCTGTAAATATCCAGACTTCCACATCTCACCTAATCTTGGTTTAGATATCAATAAAACAAATTTTGATTTAAATAATTCCTGAGTGGCGCTAATCTTAAGTACCATAAATTTAAAAGGGAAAACGATCTTTATTTGAAAATAATAAGTTGATGGAATCTTGTTCTTGATGATTCTTTTTTAAAATCTTATTGTATGAAGATATCATTCGTAAGTAAGGAGTTTAAAGTATTTTTTTTTAAATATATAAACCATTAAAATAATGACTACAACATAAATACAATATATTAGTACTTTGTTATAACTCGTCGTAAAAGCATATTTATTTTAAATGATGATGGCTCAATTTCGTTAGAAATATTTTTACGGGGTTAACTGTTGAATGAGGTTAGGTTTCATGACATCACCAGCATGAAGTTCTCAATCGGATGCGGATCCAGAACCTTGTTTCTCGGAAAAATCAATGAATTTAGACAAACCACTTTTTTTCAAACACACATATTTCTATGTGCCTTGTCATGATGATTCACTAATGGATATGTGTGTATAAAGTAACTACTGTTAAGTATCGTGTATATTTTATTGGAGTTTTCTAGAATTATTACTATCATGTATATATATATATATATATATATATATATATATATATATATATATATATATATATATATATATATATATATATATATATATATATATTTAAATATATATATATATATATATATATATATATATATATATATATATATATATATATATATATATATATATATATATATATATAAATATATATATATATAAATATATATATTTATATATATATATATATATATATATATATATATACATATATATATATATATATATATATATATATATATATATATATATATATATATATATATATATATATATATATATATATATATATATATATATATATATATATATATATATATATATATATATATATATATATATATATATATATATATATATATATATATATATATATATATATATATATATATATATATATATATATATATATATATATATATATATATATATATATATATATATATATATATATATATATATATATATATATATATATATATATATATATATATATATATATATATATATATATATATATATATATATATATATATATATATATATATATATATATATATATATATATATATATATATATATATATATATATATATATATATACATATATATATATGAACGCTATCCGTACTTACACCGTATCTACATACACCGTAATGGTGCTTAGGGCACTGTATTTAATTGATCAAATTGAGCGTTAATTATATGATTGGCAAGGTTATTCTGTCCTGTGCTGCAGACATCAGCCAAGGGTTATATTAATAAATACTGTGGTAAAAATTACTTATATTTATCTTCACCCCCTGGGAATCGAATTTGAGACCTCTAGCTCAGATGCGTGTGAGTGTGTGATTAAATTAAAATTTTGGTGGTAACAGCTGATGACAGCCAGGTAATTGCTAAGAGTTATATTGATATCACAGTACTCATACTTCATGTTCGATGAGATATTAACAAAATATGGTTTATAAATAGCTTATAAATGGATCAAAATCCATTATGTGAAATCACATGATTTGAACTATGTACATAATAAAAAGTGATATACGTTTGGTATATTTCCTGACCTATCATTTATTCCCAAAGTATCTGACAATGACCTCTGACGTATAATCAGGTTAGCAAGATCATCGGAGGAAGCGTCATCCATTACCAACTGCCCATTGTCCATACATCCGGCATCTGATATCATACGTAAACTCCATACATGTCTAACTGGTCAACCGGTATAATCTATCCCTAACAATAATACAGTCGCTGGCAAACTTGTGAAAAAACTCGTAATATATATATGGTCCATTTTGCACGAATGAGGATGTGCTTAAAACCAGGATTATTTTTTTTCAAACTTTTGTGAATATTATTATAATCTTTGTAATATTATTGTAACAATTATCAATAAAGCGCCCAATAAATCTATTTGAAAAAACAAAACCTGATTTTTAAAGTGACTAAGATTTTGAGCTTAGGTTATCTTCTTCTTTTTCCATGTTCGCTCCCTAGGTGGAGCATATGGCCAACACGAGTCGTCTCCAAGTCACTCTGTCACGCGCCATCTCCTTGGCTTCCTCCCAGGTCAGTCCGGCGTCTCGAAGTTCCGCTGAGTATAGTCGGTGAATGGTCGTCAGCGGCCTTCCGGGGCGCCGGAATCCTCGGGGTTGGAAGAAGAGACATGAGGGGTTGATGCCCTCAGGTGGCATTCTAAGGACATGTCCCAACCATGTCCACCTTCTTCTCTTCAGGACTTCCAGTATGAGGGGCTGTTGAGTTCTTCTCCTCACATCGTCATTCCTGACGAAGTCATACCACTTTATACCCAGTATTCGCCTGAGGCATCTATTTTCAAAACTTGCTAGTTTCTTGCTTTGAGCTTTGGTGAGGTGCCACGACTCACATCCGTACAGCAACACTGTTAGGATGCAGGCGTTAAAGAGACGACACTTGGTTTTTGTCGAGTAAAGCAGTGAGTCCCAGACATTGCGCATTTTATTGAATATAGCTCCTGCCATTCCGAGCCGTACATTCAGTTCCTTCTGGACACTACCATCCTCCACCATGAGTGTTCCAAGGTATCTGAAGGTGTCGACTCGAACGAGCGCTCGTCCCTCACAAGTAAGATGTTGATCTCGGTCCGGACAGGCTGAGTTGCACATGACATTGGTCTTTTTGGCGTTCACTCTTAGGCCTAACCGAGCGGAGTTTATTTGGAGGGAGTCAATTATATCTTGCAGGGCTCCGATCGATGTATCTATTAGAACTGCATCGTCCGCATATTCTAAATCGCATAATTTCTGAGCAGGACTCACTGCAATTCCTCGATCCGGTGGAATTGACATTCGTAGGATGAAGTCAAACATGATGATGAAGAGAAATGGGGCTAGTACACAGCCTTGCTTCACCCCAGTAGAGACCTCAAATGGTTCACTGCACACATCATCTATTCTAACGCAGCATTCGCTGTTAGTGTGAAGCGCCCTGATAATGGCCACAATTTTGACAGGAACTCCATATGCTTCTATGATATTCCAAAGAGAAGACCTATGCGGGCTGTCGAAAGCTTTTTCGTAGTCTACAAAACAGCAGGCAAGGGCGCAGTTCCATTCGTTACTTTGCTGTAACAGGCATCGTAAGTTATGTATATGGTCAGCGCACGCCCTGCCTGGTAGAAAGCCCGCTTGGTTCTCTCTGAGGACTCGCATTATTGGTTTTTGGATTCTTGCCAAAATTATTTGTGCCAGAATTTTTCCAGGAACGCTTAAAAGAGTAATGCCACGGTAGTTATCACACAACAGCGGATCACCCTTTTTGTGGAGGGCTATAACTTCCCCGTTTACCCAATCCTTCGGGCACCTTTCCTCTTCCCATATCTTTGAAAGTAGGTGATACAGGGGGTCGAGGAGAGTGTCCATGCCACTCTTGACGTATTCCGGATGTATTTCGTCGACACCAGGCGCTTTTCCGTTTTTCAGCTTTTTAATAGCTGATATAATTTCAGTATGCGTTGGAGTGCTTTGCGAAATATCGTGTGCTCGCGGAATGTTCAGTTGGGCAGAAACTGAGGGCACATGGAGGGGGTCTAAGGGGGGTGGACGATTTAGCACGCGGCAGAAGTGGTCTCTCCATATGCTTTTCACGCAATCGGGCTCAGACTCAATTTGGCCGCTCGGGCCACGAACTGGGCCTGCGGTCGGGGGCCGCTTACCACAGATTTGGTGCGTAATCTTAAAAAGCTTAGAAGTATCACCTCTACGGGCTGCTTGTTCGGCTGCTGCTATTTGTGTGTCCAGGGAACGGCGTTTATCCCGCCTTGCGGATCTTTTGACAGCCAGGTGCTTCCATTTATATTGCGCTCGGAGACTTTGGAGCTTACCCTGGTCAGTTTCCGCATCTTTTAAGAGTTTCATGTTGGCCCTTTCTTCTATTAATTCCCACGTTTCATCCGACATCCATTTGGGTCGATTTGACGGCTTCATTCCGAGAACCCTTTGAGCTGACGTAACTATGGCTGTTTTGATGTTATGCCATGTGCTTTCGATAGGGTCATTATCATCGGAATGTTGCTGCTCGAGTCCCTCCCTGACGGCGATATCATAGTTAAGCCAGGACATTGTCTCCTTCAGCTTATCAATGTTGACCTGACTCCTCTTCTTTGGCTTGGCAGTGCGGTTTAATTTCAGCCTTATTTTGCCTGTGAGTAGCTCATGATCACTATAGATATCGGCGCCTCTGTATGTGCGGACGTCTAGGAGTTCTCTACGATGGGCTGCAGTGTAAAGAAAATGGTCAATCTGCGTTTTTGTATTGCCATCGGGAGAAGTCCAAGTATACTTGTGGATATTTTTGTGAGGAAAAATTGTACCACCTATTAAGAGCTCATTTAAGGTTGCGAGTTCGATGAGCCGCTCACCGTTATCGTTAATGCAACCGAGGCCGTGGCTACCCATCACTGTTGGACCGAGAGCTACGTTGGTGCCGACTCTTGCGTTAAGGTCTCCCATTACAATGACACGGTCCCTTTTTGGGACCGAGGATATTGCGGAGTGCAGAGAGTCGTAAAAAGCATCTTTAACGTGAACGTCGGCATCTTCTGTGGGGGCATAGCATTGGAGTATGGTTACAGAGCTATTTGTGGTTTTGAAAGTTGCGCGTAAAACTCTTTCAGAAATTGGTTCCCATTTTTGGAGGCAGCGAGCCGCTTTGTCTGTCATTATAAGTGCCACTTCCTGTCGATGGTACTGCTCTTGTCCTGAATAGATGATTGTGTGTTTCTCCAGCAGTTTCTTTCCTGAATTTCCTGAACTCCAGCAGTTTCTTTCCTGCTTAGGTTATACTCATAGATTAAAATCCTAAGGAACTTTACTGAATGTTTTGATTTTTAGTCGAATTTAGATTTTTGTATACTTTGATGCAGATATATACTTACAACGGACATACAAAAATATCGATGCATACTAAAGAAGTCAGATTTCTGCACTTAGATTTTGGAAATCAATGCAATAACTTTATACAAGTAAATATATTTATTATACTTTACACTGTATATAGCCGAGCGTTGCTGTGGCTCAGTCTAGTTAAACGAAAAATAAATAAACAGAAAATTTACATATTATATGAGAAATAAAAACTTTGTTTTTTGATCCACTCAGATTTTTATTTTTACATTTATTAAAAAAACAACTATTTTAGGCAACAACCTGTTGTTGACTTCAGGGTTTATTTTATGACTAGTCATAACATGTGACTAGCTTTTAAAATTCAAAATAGAAAATTAATTTATTGAAAATCGATAAATTGAATTATTTTTGCAGCTGCTAAGAGCACGTTATTCGCAATTAACATTATTTAGTAATGGGTTTAATGCTCTGACGTCCAACTAATGGCGCTGCCATTGCATCAAAAATGTTTTTTAAAAGTTTTCACCTGTCACAGGCAAAAACACAAGCGTATTTGAGTGCGACACTATGTTAAAATTTTGACTTTGTTTAGATTTTGCAAAAAAACGATATTTATTTTTTTACTAAAAAAAAATATATATTGTCGGGGATACAGGAATATCTTGCATATTAACTACTATCAAAAGCGCCCTTATAGCATCATCCATCTTTGTCAGTTGGATGAGGCGTATTATTATTATAACATTTTTATTATATTTATCAAGTCTGGTATAAATTGTACGTTACTGTAATAAACTTGGAAATGCTATAACGCATGGATTCATTACAATTTATTACAACTGCAGATGTTTTCATTTTTCACTCACTCTTTCTGTGAGATCACAAACCGGAATCAATATTAATTACTGATAATGACCTCATATGACGTTTACGGTCAGATAGTCACCTTACCATGAAAACAACTCTTTTATACTAGAAATAGGAATTCAAACGAATGTTTGTTGATTAAATAATCGATACTTCTCGAGAAATTGTTTCTTTCTGACTACGATTATTTATAAAATGACGTATGAAATGTTATTGCAACTTATTTAAAATAAAACCCAGTAATATTACTCGTCGGTATAAAATACCACTTTGATTAGATATATTGTAGGTAAACTAGCAAATAACAGTGAGTTGATGACACTTTTTGTATACAATAAGTGCTCTTAGAGGAGTCGAATTGGCCTAATACACAGTTTTGAGAATAGATGCCAGCGAATAATTTTAGGCGTGCGGTAGATTGACTTCATAAGAAACGAGGAAATACGGCGTAGGACGTAGCAACCTATGGTCACAACTGTCCTCAAGAAAAGGATATTCAATTGGCTAGGCCATGTACTTCGCATGCCTCCTTTAATTAAGATTGCCCCATTTACTAGGCATTAGTTTCCCGCCACCAAGGACTTCTACTTCTGATAATCTGTCGGCAGTTTTCATCTGAACTGACTTGACTTGCAAGAAGGCAGGATAACTGGCGACCGAGAGAAGAGCCTGGAGGCAGTTTGTGGACACCATATGCTCCACATAGAGAACGAAAGTAAATGCTCGTAAGGCAAATATTAATAAGCACTTGGAAACTTACAACATATACAATTTAGGTTTATCCGTAATCGCATCATATCATTTGATAAATGATTGATGTTTATATTTATGAGAGTGGAAGGGAGTAGATTTTAGAAATGTTGTATTTATACTGAAACGTGAAACCTGAAACGTGAAAGACGTGACGTACGATTTTATCAAGATTTCAAAGAAGGCTCAAAATTGGTCGAGGAGGTACATTAAGATAAGAATATTGAAGTTAAGATGTTTACAGAACTTATTTTCAGTCTTTGACTGGTTTCAGTGATTACTTTACACAATGTGTAATATTCACCATTCTGCTTATGACTGATGACAGCATTATACGTGTATATTTTCAAATTATTGTCAAAACAAAACATAATAATTATTATCATAAAATAATTGTCAATATGTGACTGGATTGATATAATTGTATAAATTTGTAATAAATGTATTGAGTTGTATAAATTTATGAAATATCTTTAAAGTAAATTATTTTGACTCACTTTTCCCCCTTTTTTAAGACCCACACCTCAAAAGCTATTGAAAATCTCTTCAAGGGTGTAATATCCTTGATAACTCTTGTCCCTTCATTATAAAAGTGGACACTCTGTGATACATAATAGCGCTGTGCAGACATGGTTCTGAGTTTAAAGAGAGTGCGTATACTCCATTTTACTGCTCTCTTATGAAAAATGCACAATTGCAATATGAACGGCCTAATAAAAGTTCCGGGTTCGATTCCCAGGAGGGGTTAAATTAATATAAGTGATTTATTCACTATAATATTTATTCAATATTACTCTGAACTGGTGCCTGAAGTGAAGGGCGGATCACATTTCCTTCATGTGTCAACGAACAAGATAACATTGCTTTAATATTATGCAGTGTCCTATGCACCATTTGGGGCAAATAAGGGTGAGAAGAAAACAAAAAGTGGTTTTTAAGGTCTCAAATAAATTATAAACAAATTTAAACCATAAACCAATGGTTAATTCAAACATCTATTTAAATATCAATACATTCCCCCGTCAAAGATTTTTTTGGTTCGGGAATGAACACAAAGGACTTAGGGGGAAACGTGCTCGGGAAACTTGTATTGGAAATAAATTGTCAATGAATCCATTAAGTGGATTGATCGGATCAGCACACTTCCCCAATTCTTTAGTGATAAATATAAATTTGTAGCCAATTGGGGAGAGTGGGTAAACCGGCGCCGATATCCCAGGGGTGCATTACGAGTTACGACTTCAAACTACCCATTTGCAACTTAAAAGGGTCAGTAGTGCGAACCAGGATTCTTTGTATCACAATTCAGCACTACCGATAACAGTAAATGTTTTATTGATTCGCAAATAAAGTGAATAATAAATTGTAAGACTGAAGATCCAATGGCGCAATTTTTTAAATGTTGTACTAAAAAAAACATTTCATTAATTGATTCAACAGTCACGTTGTAGTAATATCCATTTATTTCTAGTTAAAATTTTAGTTGGTAAATTCTACTGTTTCTTACAATTTACATATTGTGATACGTGTTTCGAAGCATTCGTCATCATTATCAACGATGTTTTATAATGACGCTAAATGCATCGAAATATATAAGTATCACAAAAGATTTTAAGAAATATTGGTAAGCAAAGAGTAATTTCAAAAAAAAAATCTAGTTTTACTCATATTTTATTCTACAAAAATGTTTTTGGGAATCCATTTTATTTTATTTATTTCATATGGAGAGGACGTATGGCGAGAATATTAAAATGTTAAAATATTTAATATTCAAACTTAAGTTTTTGCAAACATGTTCTCGCTTTTTCATTGTTCACAATCTTTTCAATTTTTTTAAAGATTTAGTATAACCTTTATTGGAAAAAGCCAAGATGTTTCAGCGGTCAAAACTCTACCCTTAAATAAATGCAATGTATGTATATAATTGCATAATTGTTATCATTATTTTGACAAGTAATAAATACAAAAAAAGTGGATCGTATTCTCTTAGCCCTTATCACCATACACTGAATAGTGCATAGGGTAGTCCGTCGTATTGAGGCAGTGTTATTTTGATCAAAAAGTGATGACTCGTGGGCTTCAGGTGCCAGTACATGGTCGTACTGAAAACATATAAAATTTATTTTGACCCCCCCCTGGGAATCGAACCGAGGACCTTCAGTACGGCAGTGAAACATGCCAACCACTACAATACGGAGGAGTTGAAAAGAGATATGGTTCATATAAAGCTTTAATATCTTAACATCCATGTATATCAGAATCCCAAACATTCTCAGGGTGATTACAGTTATATTTTAAGATATCCGTGATTGAAAATTTATGGGTAATTGAATAAATTACATTTCATGTAACCCGATTCACATTTCGCAAATTGAGATTTTATTATGCATCCATTATTTAATATTAAAATGAGTAATATGATTTGACTAGGGACGATGTTGGTATCCTATTATAATTAAGTACACTGCACACCCACGCTACACCCCTGATGAAGTGCAAGTAGGTACCTTCGCCGAAATTTGCAGGGGACAGGTTGAAAATGGAATAGGGGGTAAAATGATGCATCACTGTCGAAAGGTCTAACAAGGCGCGGGTCGGGGACTAGGGGAGGAGGGGCGGAGGGCAGAGGGGTGGAGGTAAGGATCATAAATTATATTTACCGAAGAAGAGATACGCCTGACAGACGAAACTTTCCGAAAACGAGGCGAAAATCAGGGAGCCCAAGAAGGTCGTTTTACAAAGAAAATTATCAAGAAAGGGTAGATAAAAAATTACAGGGTTGCATAATAATATAACGTATAAATTAAAGCAGAATCGGGTCAGTATTTTTCTTCTTACTTTGGGCATGTTACTTACGAAAATTATTAATTAGCGCTTTTTTCTAAGTAACCAATTGAGAAACCATCACGCCGCTTTCTGCAAGGGTAGTCAAAGAGAAAAAAACGCCATACTAATCTGTATTTGCAAACATTCCTCGCCTTTTCCTTATTCATGCATCTCCTCATACACACCCTCCGATTATTCAGACTCCTGACTGGACCACTTTCAAGTAATTGAAAATCTTAAAAATGTTGTTTTCCTCAGTTTTTCTTTGCTTCTATTTTCAACTACATTTGCCACATGAATTTGTTTTACTGTTGTTTTCTCATTCATTCATTCCTCATGTTTAAACCATTACAAAACACCATTTTTAATTTTATCAAAAATTCCTGGTATTTTTTCCTTATTTTACCATTCAAACATCATATCTTGTTCTGCCGTATAATGTTCATTCGTATTTTTAGATATCGGGGTCACTGTGATACAAAACTCTCATCCGTCAAAAGTTCATAATACTCTTAGAGCTTAAGGAAGAAGTGGATGGTCTAATTTAGAAAAGCAAGCACGGAGGGGAAACGATTGAGATAACAGAAAATCTAGACTCGCAACATGTAGCATATAAATCAGTCCAAAGTCGTGCAGCCTTTGTACTCTGAATAAATATTCACATCCACTCCAATGTAGTCTGTCTACAATAGTAATTCATTTATCAAAATTTAAATTTTAGGATCTAATTATTTTACTTCTTAATAAGATAAGTCTAACTTTTACTTGTACTTTGAAGGCAACGGACGCGTAAAAGACGTATCTACATTAGATAAACTAGTAAGAATGGGTACTATACAATTTTCAGTAGTTAACACGTAATTAGTGAAATATGTTAAGAATTGTTTTTTTCACCAATATAAAATAAAATAAAATTGTAAAACATATATATTTGTATAAAAGTCCCGAGGACTTTTATTTAATATTCAACAACTACAAAGATCAACTTTTGTTTCATTTGACCAGTGATCGTATTTTGTCGTTATCGTCATCAACAGACTAGTCAGTAAAAAAATGAATATTAATAATTAATTTATTCCTTTAAGTCGTTTAAAAAAACCTATTTCATAACATTTTGATATCTCAACATAGATGAAAAACAAGAAGCCTGGGTATTTACAGTACTTACGACTTATCATAGGCCAATTTAAGTGTTTATTTTTTACATTTGTAACAATCACCATTCTACCCATGATTGATAACTACATATACACTACTAAAAATGGTCGTAACTTATAGAAGTTATAGATACGATATGATTCATACGTCGCTTCATGTGTAAGTTCGCGGCAGTATCTACGGTTGATTTGAGTAAACTCAACCATCTTGTACTGAGAAAGCTTTTTTTTAGCAGAGACGCTTTTATATTTAAATGCATACAATAGATTTAAAAAGTAAAATAAACCGATAAATGAGATTTGTGAACAAGGAATTTTTTATTACTATTCCATATTACTAAAGGTACCAGGCGAAACAGCTGTCATGAAAATAAAAAAATTCAGAAGAATCATCAATCGTGTATATTTAATTATGATTTTCTTGACAAACCACCTGTTCCCAACATTCTTTCATCAGAGCAGTCTAATATGAAGTGACTATGAATGATCTATTACAATGTTTTCTGGAACGCGAGGAAAAGTTCTGCAACTTTTCGTAACTTATGGGTATAAAAAAAGAGGGTTTCAGTATCTAAAATTAATTAATTTACAAACAAGTATTTTTACTTCTTTTTACATATAAATCTGTGTTACTAAAAAAACACAAGTTTATAGTTAAAAAATCACGAGGAAAAACTTACAGGTGTATGGAAAATATCAATGAAGAAATAATAATTATTAAAAAATCTATTATCGATAGCTTTAAGGTAGAGAACACTTAATACTGAGGTGTACAAATAGGCATAAAATGGAATTGGAGAACTTGAAAATCCCAAAAAAATGTTCAAAAAACTTAATTTCGTGGTTGAAAATACACCACATCCTTAAAACAAAAGATAAATAAAAATTTGCCATGCGTTATATCACAATGTTTTAAATGTTTCCAAATATTTGAATACATTGTCTACTAAAGTTACGGAGGAATCTTACAAATATTTCTTGAAGGTCTCGTCTTAAGAAAACTTACTTAACTCAACCATAGATGGTGTCGAGCACTCGCATGTGAAAGAAAGTGTCAATTAAAGGATATATAACTTTCGAAATTTGAGTAGAGTGGTTGTCAATCATGAGTAGAATGGTGAACGTTACACGTGTATAAGTGTATTAAGTGATTACTTTAAACCAGCCAATTATCGGTCGTTAGGTCTGGTTATTTCGAGACATCAATTTTTTTCTTCTCGGTGTAGAGATATCAATAAATAAAAATAAACTTTATTAGTGCTTTGAAGATTTTTTCCCCGTTTTATTTCTCAGTAGGTAAAGGAAAATAGAAATGTCATGAAAATACAGATAAATAATTTATTGAGGGAAAGCGTGTTTTTTCCCTAACAATGATACTAACCAAAGGATCGAATTGTGAAAGATAAAACAAATGTGATAAAATTTCTTTTTCTCGAGACCAAAAACGAGATATCGGGACGCGAAATGGTTTTCTGGAAATGAAAATGTAATACCTTTGACTATAACAATATTATGGGGATGGGGAGTTCAGCGCAATGGGAAAAACTCCCATCACGCACGCATGGACAGTGTTATTTCTAAATAAATGTGTATGACAGTTGTCGAGTGGTAAGTGGGTGTGCATGGTGACGTATGTTGTACAGATGTACTTAGTGCAGTGTAACCAGAACACCTCCGCTTTAAGCCCGAAATCCACTTCAACGTTTTTTAAGAAATAAAAATATCGTAACAAATAAATCCATAATAATATTATACTTATTGCGGCGTTATTTATTTTACAGAACTTCATACCGCGGTTAAAATATTAACCTTTTGACAACGACTGATAAACACGTCTGTAGCTTGATCGCTTATTTCACGAAGGCAAAGTGATCAGTCCAGCGTTTCTGGTACCAGTCCAGGTTTATATGATATATATGAGTATAAAAATCCCATAAATTAATTTTGGCCCCCATAGAAATCAAACCCCGGACACTTCAGCACAACAAATATTTTAAAACATTGTGAGTAAAAAGCTTCTTTACATCTCACCAATAGATGTCTCTTGTGAAGTTCTAGTGATTCAACAACAAGGTTTCTAAATTGGTTCATATATATAGAACTTCCAAGAATTTGAGTAGTGTGGTTGTCAATAATGGGTACAATTGGTGAATGTTACACGTGTGTAAAGTGATCACTTAAATCAGCCTATGACAATCGTCAGCCCTGTAAATGCCCAAACTTCCATATTCTTCTTCATCTTTGATGATATGTCAAAAAATAATATGAAATATTTTACATTTATTTAGTTAAAAAATAAGTAAATGGCAAAACAGTAAAATTGAGAAAAATTAAAGAAGGGATGTAGGAAAAGAAAAATGATACAAAACATATTTTCAACATACTCGAGTAGGTGAACACCATAGCGCTAGGGGTATTGTGTGGTATGTGGTGTGGTATATTGGTAAATGTACTCGTGTACTCCACACATGTGCCCGAAGGTACACAATGCAGTAGGTACCTATGGATGAACTTCAGAAATGCCTGGAGACTGAAGCACCCTCTAGAAAAACTTGCCCTTACTATAAGGATAGCAGAGGGATGCATTAAAGAAATTTGTGTGATCTCACAGTACCAAGTTATTACAAGGTATGGTTTTGTTACGACTGTTATTTGTTTTGTCCTAGATTTCACATATTTTATCAAATATCAAGATGCATTTTTTTGGTATTTTCGACGTTTGTAAATTCAAATAATTCTTTACTGATTTATTTTTTTACACAAATTTTAGTAATATTAGTTTATAACCACTTACTGATATTTTTATGTGTACCGGTTTCGAGACGTACTCGTCTCTTCGTCAGGACAATCACTACCACAGCATGCAAACAATACTACCCTTCACTATTTACACATTTAAAGCTACACAAAATGTTTAAAGACGGGTACGTCTCGAAACAGGTAGAAATTAAAATCTCGATGAGTGGTTATGTACTAATATTTCTAACATTTTTGTAAAAAATAAAAGTAAAAATGACTAACCACAAAGTAAATGCTTTAAATATTAATAATATTGAGGACATGACAAATACACTTGTTCCAAACTCAATAAATTCATTTCTTTAATTTATTAGGTAGTCATCTTGTGCTTATATCTACTGATTTTCAATTTAAGTTTTCTTGATAAATTGAATAATAAGTAAGTGGTAAAAAACGAGTGTTTTATTTATAATTTAACCATGTCCGCCTCCGTGGTGTAATGGTTAGCGTGTTAAGCTATCGTGCTGAAGGTCCCGGGTTCGATTTCCAGGGGGGGGGGAGTCAAAATAAATATTAGTGATTTAACACTGTAATATTTATTTAATACTACCCTGGACTGGTCCCAGAAGCGCAGGAGTGATCACCTCACATGAGAGAGTAACAATCAAGGTAACACTACATGAATACTTTATTGCTTTATAATTTAGCATTTATTTATATTTTAACATTACTCTTGTCATATTTTTGATATTTATTGTATTCAATCCAGTACCCCTTAATATAACCTAAAATAAAATTTATACCCACACACAGGCCATGCCTTTGTGGGATTTTTTTTTGTATCAATCAAATATAAAGTTTTTGTAATAATATTATATTGTGAAATGAAAAAAGTTAATAAATGAAGAAAAAAAATACGATGCAGTACCCTGTGCACCATTAGGTGCAGATAAGGGTTAGAAGAGAAAAAAAAACAGTGATATTTATTTCAAAATAATCTCCTGACGGGAAACCTGCGCGATGGTAATTTGACATCTATAAAATAAATATCAGTGTATTTTGCTTCCTTCCTTCTCCCCCCTCCCTTGGGAAAGGCAGCTCTTGTCTGTCAGCACCCCACCTCCTGCCCACCCCCTGTCCACATCCTCTCCCTCCAACCCCAAACGAGTAGCCAGCGGAACCTTTCCCGTGAAACTTCCCGCAGTTTGATTTGAGGAATAAAAAGGCTGTATGGTATAAGCTGTAATGCTTTCATATTACTTTTTGACATCTCAACATAGATGAAGAAGAATATGGAGGTCTGGGCATTTACGGGGCTAAAGACCGTCATAGGCTGGTTTAAGTGATCACCTTACACACGTGTAACATTCATCAATTCTACCCATGATTGACAACCACACTACTCAAATTCTGGGAAGTTCCTATGCATGATCCGATTTTCAAACATTGTACAAGAATTACTAGAATTTTCACTTGTGATATCTATTGGTGAGGCGAAGAAGCTTTTTTTTATTAAGTAGAAACTCTTATATTTGTATGTGGGGCCCGAATCCTAGATTATAATCACATACATGAGACACGCCAGAAAATATCCTTTTCATTTTATTATTTTAGCTTATAATTTCTTATTCATCTACATTGAGATGTATAAAATAATATGTTAAATAACTCCTATAATTGAGATAATCCAGATTTGTGAACAAGTATTTGGGTACACTCAAAATTTTTAAATGCTTTCGTTAATATTACCTGAACTTTTCTTACTTAAAAAATATTCATTTCATGTTAGATTAGAGTTTTGTAGCACTATTTCTTGGTGGAAGTGCATTTAATATGATAAGACAACAACTATGTATATGTTTTACCCATTTTTATTTTATTTGGCCAGTGACTTGATTTCATCGTTAGCGATATCATCAGACTGATGATGTCGGTAACGGTGAAACTCGGTCACTTAGCACATTTTTTATTGAAATTCTTAGTACGCAGAGTATTTAAAATACTGTTAAGATAACATCAATGCTGAACTTTGAACTTTCAATTTCATATTAGGGGTTGTAATTTGTTATCCTTTCTTTAATGGATTTAACGGTTTTAGAAATAAACGCTTCAAACTACAATCAGCATTTAAAAAATATTTTGGTTACTATAATATATGCAGTATATAATCATTAATAGTATAAATGAACGCATGCTAAAATTTGGAAATATGAAAATTAAATGATTTAATAATTGTAGAAGTGGATACAACGTAAAAACATTTATTGTCATTTATTAATAGTAGTGCATAATAAATTGCTGAATCGATTTACATAAGCTTCTTATTATCATGATACGTAAATACTAAAAAATAATACTTAAAAAATATTAAGGTCTTTATTTTGAAAACTCAAATTAGCCCCTAAAATGGCTTATGGAACTCCTTAAATAACATATAACTTCCTCCCGCCCTTTTAACTGAAAGCTGGCGAGAGCCCATTGAAACACGGCGGGGAAATTGATCATGAAGTGGAACTACGATGTGGGGGTGCGAGTGGAAGTGGAAGAAGGAAGTGGAAGTGTAAAGTGGGGGATATCTGGAAATGTTCTGGTTGAGTTACTTTTCCCTGCAAAGAAACACGAAAAACATCGTAAAACAGAGTTGAATTACCTCGAAAATAACATCTATATTTTATAATGCTAATAAAATATTTATGTAGGTACAAAAGAGGTTTTATTTTTAGAACAATTCAGGATATAAAAACGGTCATTTCGGCCGTTAAATGTATTATTTTGTTTATTTTTATTTAAATTTTACCTCGTTAATACCACGTTTTATTCAAATCTATTGTGACACGTGTTTCGATGTATGTAGCCCCTTTATCAAATATCATCACCTGTCATTACTACTGATTCATATCTGCATTCAATGCTGTGTAGAGCAATGCATGAAATTGATGCAATAACTTGATCAAGTGATCAGTTAAGGATAACTGATTTATATTTAATAAATATAAGAGAGAAAAAACTTCTTTAGATCGAACCCGGGACTTCCGGCATAGTAACCAAATGTGCTAAACATTGCAGTATGTAGGCAAAGGCGAAGGTTAAGCTTACCCTACATTGTACCCTAGGCAGTTGAATGATGAAAAGATAAGAGCCGGTTCTAATTTTTCATCAGACATAGACAGTAAGGGAAACTTTGATATTTGTCCTTATTCTTATTATGGAATAAAAACTATTTATATTTTAAGGGACTTATACCTTTCAAACTTTCAAGAATTGCGATAAAATATCATCGTAATTTTTTTCATATTCAATTCAAATTTCACTCGCTGGATATCAATATTTCTTAAAATCGATTACGACACGTGTTTCAATGCATTCTGCATCATTTTTAAATACCGTATGAAAATGATGCAGAATGCATCAAAACATGTATTCTTTGGTACGGGATATCTCAGAGAGGGAACATTATTGTAATTTGTATTTTGTGTATGATGAAATAAATAAATGCAGAGATTATAAATGATGTGGTATTTACTAAGTGAAATTTTAATTAAAAACTGACAGATATTTCACAATGTGACTGCCGAATCAATAAATAAAATTAAAAAAAAATCATATTATATTTTGACATTTCATAAAAGATGAAGAAGAATATGAAAGTCCGGGCATTTACGGGGCTGACGACCGTCATAGGCTGGTTTAAGTGATCACTTTACACACGTGTAACATTCACCAATTTTACCCATTTTTGACAACCACTCAAATTCTCGGAAGTTCTAAATATATGAACCAATTTTGAAACGTTGTTCTTGAATCACTAGAACTTCACTAGAGACATCTATTGGTGAGATGAACAGAAAAAAATAAAATGAAAATAAATCCTGTAATTGGAGATAATCCAGATTTTGTGAACAAGTATTTGGGAAACACTCAAAATGTTGTGAAAAATTTCATTCGTATTTAGGATTACATATTATACACAGCTCATAATTTTTTCAGATCATGAATTTTGAAGTTACTTAATCCGCCCCTGTGGCGGCGAGTGCATATCGAGAATCAGTAAGCGTTAATTAGCATTGCGTTGTCGTAACAAAGTTACCGATATCAGAGTTCGGCGCTTGCAAATTTGATTAAATCGAGATATAATCAGAATATGACCTGTTCGGCGGTTCTAGGGGAGGTAAAGCACTCCACAACAGGAATACGACCTAACCAGGGTAGGTTGGTAAGAGCCATCGGGAGGGTGGTTTGCTTTCGGATACGGAATTTGATTTTATTATTTGACATGATTCATATTTGAAATTCCGATACTAGTAATATTAGGCGATTCTACCTTACAAAATTTTTGTACTAAAATGAAGTAAAATATATACAATTTCAAGATTTTATAAATATCTTAATATGTAATACACATACATACATACATACTTAAACAAATATAACATTTTACTTGATACTAACAATTTCCACGCAAGACAGTCGCCGTGGCGTAGTTGGGTAGACGCTCTGGGTAGACTGAGAAACTGGGGTCGTGGGTTCGATTCCTGACAATTGCAAAATTAATTCGAGAAAGATTTATTTTTAATTGGTCTGGGTGTTTGTGATGTATTTTTCATATTTACCTTCCGCCTCTCAAAGTAGAGGATTTGTGGGTTATTCCTTTACAAATAAAACGAGAAATTTGTCAAATATTAATAAATAAAATTTATCGCAAATATCAAAATAATTAAATGAAATTGTAAATTTAAAAGAAAGATTTCAAAATCATCACGAAATTTAATGAAATTATTTCCATATTTTTGGTATATTTTTTTTAATAACTTACAACCTAATCGAATATTTATTAGGACTGTAATATATATAATAAGAAATTTGTAATGTCGTTGTAAAAAATAGAACGTCTTAAATGTCTTATAAACATTATTTCGCTAAATGAATTTTAAATGTAAGCAATAACATTTACGAACATACGTACTTATACCATAAACCCTTATTAGCACGGAAATGCGGGGAGTTAGAACAATAATATCTCACATTGGGGTTGTTTTCAATGCTAGTAGGATGAGATGAAAATAATTGTCTGGCACTTGAATTAAGGGTTGGTTTCCTTGTGTTTGGGGATAGAAATAAAGACATACTGCGCAAGGTTTTAAAATTATTTTTAATTTGAATTGTTAAGTTACCACCTTGTTTTTTCTTACGATGTAAAATAAATTCCTCAATTTACATATGAGATTTGAGAAGTTCCTTGAAGAGGTTTGGGGAGGTGGAGCAAATGGTTGACGAGATGATGTCTAATACAGTATAATTGGAAAATGTGAATAGAAAAATTAGAAAAATCATAATGGCATCAAATTTACATAAGCTCTGGTCACTCTGTGTCAACTCTTAATTCTTATATAAGAGATCTTTTGTAAGATAAATCATTTTTCTCCGCCTCCGTAGTAAAGTGGTTATCGCGCTTAGCCACCGCGATGGATTTCCCGGGTTCGATTTTCAGGAGGGTAGGAATAAACGAAAGTAATTTTTCATTACCATATAAATTTAATACTACCCCGGATAGGTGTCTGAAGCACAGGGCTGTGTCACGTGTATTTAACGACCAAGATAACACTGTTTATATAAGATGCAATGCCTTTTGCACAATTGAGTGAGAATGAGAGTAAGAAAAAAGCGAAATTTATTTTAAATTGTAGGTCTATCGCCTGTGTAGTGTTATGGTGATGTATTCGATTACCATCCATGTCTCGGATTCAATTACCGGTAGTGGCGGTTTTCATGGTTTAATATTTTAATCTATGTTGTTGCTAAGATTATTATACCACTGATTTATATGAATCTGAGTAGGGCAAGATAAGACTAGAGAGTAGAGATGTTACCTGGCAATAATAACATCCCTTCATGTTTCTGGGTAGTGTCTCGGCGAGGGGTGGAGAGTGTATTTCTATATTTAGTTGATACAGAGGGTAAATCTCTTGCAACGTGAGACACTGTGAGTAGACACTGGCAGATAGGGGAAGAATCTAAACCCGTAATAGAAAAAAGGGGTGCCGATATCAAAAGAGGTGGAAAAATAATAAAATATGTAACACGTGACTATTGAAACACCTGAGTAATGAAGTTGTCAATCACAGAATAGCGAATGATACAAGTATATAAATTGATCAATCAAACTTTTTTTTCATTTCAATAAAAAATATATTTATTAAAAAGTGCATATAAAAACATATATATTTATTTAAAAAAAATGAAATGATTTATATTCGTAAAAAATTGAAGACAATTGTAAAAAAAACGTTATGTAGTAAAATATATTTCAAAATATCATTGAGTTCAAAAGTTTCTGTAAGAATTCTCTTAAAAGGGGAGGAAAAAACAAGAATACAATCGATAAGCCTGTAAATAAAAAAACCGTCTTTTTATATTTAATATTTAACAAAAATACCTTTTACCTTAATTTATCGATAATTTGAATATCGTAAGAATAAATATTTCACTAAGAACAATTCCAGTTTACAAGAGTAAAATAATGAAATCTTGGTAATAAATCATAAAATATAATCCCCTGAAAGTGGCGGTGCGAATTTAGAGCTTTATTTGCTTTGCGAGTGACTACCTTAAAAGCTATCCTGAAATTTCTGCGATGTAATAGAGCGAGAGAAGGCTGTCTGAAAGCCTGAATTTCAGTATTTCTCTGACAACTGGAAGAGAAAATATTATTAACCCTTTCAAACGATCCTATAACTTAGAACGCAATTTACTATTTATAATAAATGTTTTTTAAAGATAGTACATAAAAATAATATTGTTAAATTAAATTATTGATTTAAAATATCTGTATACATAAAGAAAATTGTTAAATCGAAATTGATAAAATAAATAATACCTGATTGAGAAATACCATGTATATTTTATTGAATTAAAATTTTAGAAGTGGATATAAAAGCATGTTTAAATATTGATGATTTATAAAAAATATATATACCATCCATAATTTTGTATTCTACTCAGGCTAACTCAATTCAGTGGATAATATAACATAATTAATTATATGTTTTAAAAATAGTATAATTATTAGAATAATAGAATTGACAAGTATTTTTCAACATTCAAAATAATTTGTTAAATATCTGTATAAATCTTATGTTAAAAAAAAATTATCAGGCTTTTTTGAGGAAAGACGAATTACTGAAATTTAAGAAAATTAAGATACAAACAAATGGTTAAAAAAAATTATGATATTAATCGATGTTTTTTTATTATTTTTACAATAACTGCATGAATTAAATGAATAAAATTAACCGCTTTATATAAACATGAATTAAATTAAATATTTTCACTTTTTTCAGTATACTCCATATTTCCAAGATATATTAGAAATAATAAAAAAAAGACCGAATCAACCGACTTACAAAAAATACAGTGAAATAAAAATGAGGTATTTCTTCGAGAAACATTCAGAAAACTTTAATCTCAAATACTTTATACAGGAAAGAAGTAGTGGAGCCTTATTTTAAAAGCCGTATAAATTTCAAAGGAAATTTTCATTAGCATTTAATAGAGTTGGGAAAGTCGTGCAATTTGTTCAGCACCGGATGTGTAATATTATTTGATCCTTTTCAGTAACGGCGGGGCTTGAAAGCTGGAAATGAAATCAGGAAACGTGAAATGCCCTGAAAATCGTTTCAGAATATCCCTTTCAACTTTTTACGTCTCGACGTCGGCTGGCTATTTTGTGCAATTCTTAAAAATACAAAATATAAAAATACTGAAGTCTATTAAAAAGATTTCTAATTATTAAAAGCGTTTTAAAGATGCAATCGATTTCTTAAATGATTTTAAAAGCTTGGTACGATGAATTTTTAATATTTTGACTGTGGTATGAAAGATAATATGACTTAAAAACATACATAAGAAAAATAACAGAGCTTTGTTTGCAATCCATTTATGTACTTTCTGTTGTTCTTAAAGGTAAATAACATTTATTTTTTGTTTTTATTTTTTTAACCTATTAGATGATTTTTTTAATGGATCTTCAAATTAAAACTTAACATAAGTTTGGTTAAATTAAATGATTAAAACAAATATTTCAACAGCAAAATATAAGTTTTGTCTTGGCATGTGCAGAACTTAAGTCTAAATCTTAAATCTAAAACAGTCTAAATTAATTATATTCATTGGCATATAAAGTACAGGACTGGTCTCCTTACCATCGAGTAATAAACGATAATTATTCGCATCTCTAATGCAGTGGTTGGCGCAGTTGGCTACCGGGTTGGAAGTCACGGGTTCGATTTCGAAGGGAGATCAAAAAAAATGTATGTGATTTTTCACTCTTATTTTAATTGAATATAAGACCGAACTGGTACTTGAATGTAAGCCTTTTTTTCATGTATTAAACGATCAAGATAACACTCCCTAAATATAATGCAGTGTCTTATGTACCATTAGGTATGGACAAAGATAAGAGAATGAAGAATAATTAACGATTAAAAATCACTGTGCTCGATATGATGTAGTATCCTCCGATCATTAAGTACAAGTGCATAAGGGTTAAAAAAATAACGAGAACATTGTGTTAGCTTCCTGAAAGCCAAACAAAACGTAGAATCAGAGGCTTCATTTTATTCTCCTAGAGTAAAATACGTTTCCGGTTCAATGGAAAATTCACGTCAGACAAAATAAAAACAAAACTAAAACATGTACACGTAACGAACATTGGCTGAGCATAATGGTGGAACACTGTGACGTTTCCTTTGTGAAACATTGTTATTTCCCAGTGACTGTACCTTACCTGTACAGATATTTTTCCTGTTTTTAAAACCATACAATAACTTTTTGGTTTCTGCGTTTGATAGAAATGAGAGTGGGTTTTAATTTCGTTATTATTTAATTAATAAAGTAATTACACTTTTGTCTGATAAAAAGTGTCATGAAATATTATTTATGGTAGTTTTATTTATAATTTTAAACCAGGTTGTGGTTCCGTGGATACTGTTTCATTATCAACAAAACCATCTTTTCATAAAATTTTCACTTTTTGGCAATCCATTTTCATTATAATTTTTACTTTGTAAAAACCACTGGTTCTTTAAGTCTATTGTGACACGTGTTTCGATGTGTTCTGCATCATTTTCAAAAATCGTATAAATGATGTGGAATGCATCAAAACACGTGTCACAATAGATTTTAAGAAATGGTGATATTTGGTGAGTAAATCTTGAATTAAAAATAAAATTTTATCCTTCGATGAATATGGTATTTAATTGAATGGCTAACAGTTATGTTGTAACAGTAATAGCTACCTCACCTGAGAAGAAAGTAAATTGGATCATCTTTCTCACTCGTCTTGAAAGAAAAATTTTCATGAACGAGAAAGTAAATAATTCACACTCTAGTTGTGTGCTTAAACTTTGTTTCAACATAGTCCAATAATTTCCATTCCAAACAACTTTCAGAAATACAGCAAACACATTGCAATATTGCATCCACGGTGGTTGTTTATTTTTCAAATAAACAGATCACTTTTTCATATTATTTTTTGACATCTCAACAAAGGTGAAGGAAGTCTGGGCATTTACCGGGCTTACTACCGTCACAGGCTGGTTTAAGTGATCACTTTACTCACATGTAACATTAACCGGTCAGTAGCACGTAAATTCCCAGACTTCCATCTTCTTTGTCTGTGTTGATGTCTCCTATAATGGAGATGATCCATATTTGTGAACAAGTATTTGGACATACTGAAAATGTTGTAAATAAATAAACTCGTCAAATTATAAGCTAAAAATAATAAAGTAGAATGAAATTTTCTGGCGTTTCTCATGCATGTGTTTTCTCAGACATCCAGGATTCGGAACACCAAATTGAATCAATGTCACCCTCGGCTGATACTTGAAGCCCAGAATTGATCACTTTACCTTGCCGTAATTAACGATCACGAAAATACTTCGTTGATATGAAGCATGAAATAGTGCCCTATGCACCATTGGGAATGGGAGATTTAAGATATTCTCTATATCTACAAATATTGAAAAAAAAATTGAAATAACGAATTTTTTTAAAACTGGAAATAAAATCGAATAAATAAAATTAAAACATTAGTAACATTTATATTTTTAATTTCATTAATTGATTCGGCAGTCACTTTGATGTAAAATTTACCATTTAAATGATGGTATTTACCAAGTAACACTTAAATTAAAATTGATGTGTTTTTTATTTATTGAGATGGAGTTTATTCTTTATAACTCATTTAAGGTTCATCTCTATTTAAAAACTATATATTTGTTGACATCCATAGTAAAAAAGAAAAAGAAATGGTACTATGAAATTTGGTGCTCTGAAGTACAAATATGTAGGTTTAAGAAAAAAAGTTTGGGTTACTTGAATTTATTTTTGAAATAGGGGGATGAATTAGTAAAGAGAAACCCTTCTCACAAAAGAGAAAACAAAAAAGAAAAAACAAAGGGTGCATTTTTAATTCACAAGTTTAAAAAAAACCTCGACTTTCCGCGTCGCTTCTCCTGTCGCCACGCCAATTCGGGGCCAAGTTCAAGTTCCGAAGGCGCTCGGCTCTCTCCGGCGCGGAGTCAAAGCCCCTGTGCGCGAGCGGGACGGAGCTCTACAAGGCTGTACCTGTCTCGTGACGCCTCTCGCTCGCTCCCGTGAGGCCAAAGCCATTGCCGTGTCGCGAGTTACGTAATGGCGGAGTGTCTACAGTGATTTTTCAATGCCGGACTGGCAGCCAAAATTTCATTAAACATATTTAATGACTGTGATAAGTTTGTCATGCTGCAGAATATAAAAATAATAAATAATAGTTTTGGATGGTTTACATATTGCCATTTTCGTAAAGTACTACTTCAAGGCGCTTCACTGTGATTTAATTGGTAAAAAGGAGTTTGTGTAATTTTTTTTTGTTAGTTTTTCCTAAATATCATCTCACTCTTACGGTTTCCGGATATTGGTAGAGGATCATTATATGCCATCGGTCCCGTAAAATTTAAGGCACTCGCTAAATAAAGTTGCGAGTTGGTAAGATCACTTCACACATGGCAGTTGTTGTCGCCGATCTAAGTGTGAGAATCATCAATCAACGAATTCATCTGGAATACACAGCTTTTTTAGATACTCTGGAGCCAAATTATGTTTTTTCAATACATAAGAATCTTAATTCATATCCTTAAATCTTTAATTTTCAGTTTTAGTTGTTTTTAAAACTGTCTTTTTTAATGAATTTTCTAAAAATCTCTTAATTTGTAATCTTTTCATCTTTTTCCCATCCACTTTCTCCAACGTCATAACTAAAACGATTCTAATCTTCCGAACTTTGTTTTTAACTATTTTATATTGGTGCCTTACTCCAACCGGTTTCGACAAGAAGCTTGTCATGTTCAGGGATAAACATGTATGTGCATATTTACCCCTGAAGATGACGAAACTAGTTGGCGGAAAGTATCAATACAATAGGTAGTTATAAACAAATTTCTAGTTTTATTCCATAAACTAAAAAAAAATGTGCCACAAAGTATCTACGAAAAACATTCAAGAATTTGTTGTTTTTAAGTCTTCAACTTGGTTTGATAGCATATCGTAATAAATTCGAAACATTTTTTAAAAATATTTTTTGGTTTGTTATTTGAGCAGGGAAAAGTGAATTAATTTTATCCATTCGTACTCATTAATTTTATCCATTCAAAATAACCGGACAGGTGAATGTGCGGATGGCTGTTGGTCCATCAAGAAGTTCTCGGGAAAGAGTCGTAACCCAGAGTTACGTATACAATCTGTTATTGCACTCGATGTTATACGATGTACGGTAATGTCATGGTGACTACGCCAACCCGACTAATAAATATTAAGCTTCCCTTCAGATAAACATGCAATGAGAACCATTGCAGTCATCACCAAAAAAATTATTAACTTAAATATGATATTGATTAACCACTTGCTGTACTCGGCCACACGTTACTGTGGCTCAGTCTAGTTAAATAAAAAAAGAAAGAAAAAGAAAAGCACACGTGTCTTTTATGTTTATTTTCACAATGATAATGGGTATTCAATATTTTATCAGTCATCAAGAAGTAGCCCAAGAGCAATGTTTAGTGTTGCGTATGTTGCTGTTCCGTTCAACAGACGGCGCTGCCATTTCGACAAAAAAATGTTTTGCATAAAAAGTATGTTTTTACTATCACCGTCATAAAAAAACGTAAGTATTCGAATGCAATGTCATGTCAATGTTTCTAAGCTATCGGTGAAAACTTTTATGAGATTTAAGATTTTGAACTAAAGAACATTGTTACTTTTATTTATATAAATTACGATATTGATATACATTTTAAATACAAATATTTTTAATGTTTGTATACTTTCTTTTCCTGTTAAAATAATTCACTGCATTTCACGAGAGCATTATTTAATATTTAATTTGCTAATTTTATGCAAAAAAATAGTAAAAATTTCATTAATTGATTTGGTAGTCAGTTTGAGGTAATCTTTCCACTTTAATTTAATTCTGACTTGGCAATTACTACTAATAAATTAACCATATACTGACATGTGTTTCGATGGGTTCAACATCTATAATAATGATATGGAGTCTACTGAAACTTGTATTAAACAATATATTTTTAAAAATAATGATATTTATCAAGTAAAGATTAAATTAAAAAGGATAAATATAACAGCAAATTGACTGCCGAATCAATTAATGAAAAAGGAATATTTATTGAAATGTTTATTATCGTAAAACACCACAGGAGTTTATTTTAATGATCATTTTTTCACGGTCGCTGATTTTATTGGAACTCAAAAAATCTTAATGTAAATAATATATTATGAACGGATATAAAATGGAAAAGGGTTTTGATCCCTCGTAATATATATAAATATAAAATCTGAAACCACGTTTTAATAAAAATAAACGTCAAAAATGTGACTAATTCTGGAGGTTTCTACAAAAAAAATTTTTTACGAAAGTGTAAAGTTAATTAATTTTAAAACTTTTACGTAATAAGTAGGTATTCTAAATTAGACATGGGAGATTGAATTAAACAATGACTTCTTTAAAAAGAAGTCGTTAAGGAAATAGGTTTTTGGATTCAATCATTAAAAGCTAATCACTCCATCGATCCACAAATTTGGTTGTGGATTAAGCTGAAGATCCTTTTGCTTGACAATTTCAGATCAAAAATGAAAGCAAAAATAATTTATACCTAGAAAAAATAACAAATACCATCCTAATCGGGATAAATTAGTAACACCTTTTTAAAAAATAAGATACTATTTAAGTAAGTTTTTTAAAATTCTACTGTTGAAAGTTAAATCACGTCACTAGTGCACAAAATTGGCAGATCATTGGATATTTATTTTTCTTGTTTGACATTTTAAGATCAAAAAAATAATAAAAAAGAAATAAAAACCGAAAAAAAGTAATTAATACCACCTCAATCGCGTTACCAAAAATGTTGTAACAGATACAAATTACTCACATTTCTACTCTAAATATTCGGTATGTTGTGGATTCTCTTACACAATTTAAAATCTTGAATATTTTTTCATTAATTGAGTCGGTAGTTAATTTGTTATAATATTTATCCATTTTTAATGAAAGTTTTACTTGGTAATTATCACTTTTGCTTTAAATCTATTATATGACACGTGTTCGATGCTTTCCGCATAATTTACAAACACCGTATACGGTTTTTATGTATTAATTTTAAATCAAACACAGATTTTTTGAGTCTACTATACTACGTATACGGTGTTTGAAAATGATTCAAAACACGTGTCACAGTCGATTGTAAGAAATATGCAGTCGTATTAACCAAGTAAAACTTAAATTAAAAATGTCTCGAATATTTCCTAAAATTTACTGTATATCATATAAATCAATCGCGAAAATTACATAAAAACCATTTTCATAACTTTGTTTTAATTAACACATAAAAATTCCTAAAATAATTTGTAAATAAAAAAAAAAACAGTTTTATTTTAACATTCGGTACATACCTAACATTTATAACCCAGAGTTAATATAGATATTTTGTTTCACCGGATGCAGGTAATACTCGTATTTTAAAATAAATATCTCCACGATCTTGTGTGTATAAAAATAGCATTTAGCATTTTTTAACATATTAACAAAGAGATAATTTTATACGAAAATAAACAAAAATACTATGTTACCTTTATAATGTCGTTTGAGACCGTAATCGTGTAAATATATAAGATTCCTCCAGTGTGCTAGTTAAGCGAAACCTTTTAAGCACTAACGGGAATTTCGGCCTTAATGATTTTTATTTTTGCAAAACTTGGTAATTTGATATCAACATTTTTCGTGCCAATTATTTTATCTGATTCTGAATAAACGTGTCAATGTTTTTTATTATGATTTTTTCTTGAATATTTTAAACCATGATACAACAAAACGCCAGAAAGGCCAATATGTACCTACCAATTGAAATTAAAATGATACTTGTATCAATATATGAAATTAATGTTCTTTTTTCGATGAGATATAACATAAATATTTATTGAATTTTGGTGGAGTATTAGTGAGTTAGATTGTCCTACAATCCTTAGTGTATGTTGGTCCTTGGGTCAACCAAAAACGCATGTGATTAACATTTTGTGAAGTTTGCGAATAGTGCTATGGTAGTGACGTGTAGTATTGATTGTCAACGCATTATCTAGGTACTTTCATAATGGAAATATTTACATGGAAATGAAGAACGATACATACAAAATTATTTGCAACTTCTATGGGCTCAGATGTTTGTTTAGTTATGAATTTATCTCTAATGATTCTACCAGCTCATCCATGAAACCTAATTTGAAATAAACTACCAATAAAATTTCGTAAGAACAACATGATATCTCCCGCATGTGTAATTTGAGGGCATTTGGCATATTTTGTTATGTGGCTGGTTGTAATAAATCAAACTAAATGACTGTATCAGTATGTAAAAAGGGGATTATTAACTCCATACGAGCCGACTGCTCAATAATTTGTAAACTTACAACTTATTATGATGTAATAGTGACAAGTTTGTTAAAAAGAGATTACAGGGTTGACAAAAATAATATGTCTAGGGAATATGCATTAAATACTTAACGAAACTTCCAACGTCAATAAGTTGAATTATTTTTTAATCTATATTTCTGCCATTTTCTCTTTGCTTACATTTATTTAATAAAAAAAAAATCTTTAACATTTGTTTTTGTTGTTAGTTCAAATATTTTTTGTCCGCACCCGGTGAACACACTCGGCTACCGTTCTGGAGGTCCTGGGTTTGATTCCCAGTTTAAATAAATATATTATTATTTTTTCACTCTAATATTTTTTCAATATAACCCTGAACTGGTTGGTATCTGAGGCGGAGAGCTGATCACCTTGCCTTTATGTGTTAACGATAAAGATAACACTGCGATTAAATGATGCAGTGCCCTATGCAACATTGCTGTGCGGATAAGGGTTAGCAAATAATTTATTGAAATGTTTGACAATTGCTTGTATTAAATTAATTAACTAACTTTTGTACTAACATAAAAAATGTGTGCTGAGATGGTTTGGACATGTGGAAAGAATGAACGAGGAAAGAACGGCAAAACAAATTTAAACGGCGAATGTACTTGGAAAAAGAACCAGAGGAAGACCGAGGAAAAACTTGGGTCGGTCGGGTTTGTCAAATATTTGAAAGTGGTCAGGTCAGGAGTCAAAAAAATTGGTGGGTGCGTATGAGGAAATGCATGAATATGAAAGAGTAGACTGAGTAGTGTGGCGTTCTATTCTCTCTGCCTAGCCTTGCAAGGGAAGCGGGTTGATGGTTTGTTAGTTAGTTCTGTAAATAGAATATCAAGCTTTTTATTGGTTCTCAGTTTATTAGAGGTTAATTAAAAGTTTATATACATATATTTAGACAGGTCTAATGACCTTATGACCACCCTGTCTTCGGGTGTCAAATACTCATGATGTGGTAGAGTTATTGCACGCACTCAGTACTCAGCCTAATTTGATATATTACAGGTATTTTTTGAGTCGAAAAGTGAGGAGTCTGTCATTATTCTAGTCACCGTTAGCTCATCTCGCTGAGCGATGAAGAAAGTGGAAAAACAGGGCCAAACTTATTTATATTTGGCGAAATGTATTTCTAAATTAAGATGACTGTTTTGATATGGTTTAGAAAATAGTATATTAATTTTTATTAGGCATTATATGTGTATATTTAATATATTTATATATATATATATATATATATATATATATATATATATATATATATATATATATATATATATATATATATATATATATATATATATATATATATATATATATATATATATATATATATATATAAATATACATATATAATGAATAAACTTGCTTTTATCATAATATGTGTATGTAATACCGACTAATAACGCATTTGATTAGTATTTTGTGGAAGTATTACCGTGTGAAAAGTGCTATTCTAGTAGTGGTTAGTGTCGTTTGTATGCTAATGTAGTTATTGTTCTGACGAAGAGACAATTACGTCTCGACGTCGGTAAAATTTATCTCTGGCCCAAAGGTTATTTATTTAAAAAAATTGATGTTTAAAGAAAAACTTAAAATATAGATTAATTTATAACATTTGAGTGTGACCAAATACTTCACAAATCTGAATTATCTCCAATTATAGCAATTATTTTATATTTCATATTTTTTCTCAACAAAGATGAAGAAGAATATGCATTTCACGTAAATGCTTAGACTTTCATATTCTTTTTCATCTATGTTGAAATATCAAAAAAAAAGATTAATATTAAGATGCAATTTCGACCCTGTGGTTGAGCAGTGTTAGCGTCAGGTGAGAATCTGGTCACCTCAGTGGGCACTTGGTGCTGCCTACGACAGAAAGTACTGGAGGAATGTCGACATCCAATTTGAATAAATCGATAATAAATTGGAATAGGTGCACACAAACCTATTCCCGCAACGTGCAGTAATTGTAACGCCCGTTAATATATCGGTACAAGTCACTTGAATACTTTTATTGCCATATTTGTACGTCTAATTCCTTTTTATTTATTGTTCCGCCATTTACTTTGTGGTAAGACATGTTAAAATTATTAAAGAAACACTTGTTTTTATCCAACTTGAGTTTATTTACTTATGACTACTAGTTTCGGAAGCTAAACTAATTATTTAATTATTTAATTAATTTGGAGTTTTTATTCAGACCTGAAGATGGAAATTTAGCTTCCGAAACTAGTAGTCATAAATAAATAAACTCAAGTGGTATAAAAACAAGTATTTCCTTAATCAGTCTAATTCTTTGTTCATGAATTCTGGATTGTAGGATTTAGTTTTTAACCCTACACTACGGGACATGATAGTTTTGTATACAAAGTATGCAATTTGTGCAGTTAATTTCTTACGTTTTTAAATAATTTGCCTGAATGACTGGGAAGGGTACTTATCAGATAAAACAATTATTCAATACAAAGGTGGGAACATATTTAAAAAGACATTTTATCGGGTGTAATCAGACTAGAATTTTCATTACAGTACCCCAAATACGATAATCAATTAATTCATTAGCGATATCTATCAACCTTCTTAGTTTAACAGTACTTCTTCACTCTTCCATAATTTGGGCATATAGTTAAAAATTATTCAAATAATTTGACTACATTGTCTTTGAGCTAAAAAAGGGCTTACTGATAAAACACTCTCTACGGCAATAAGACCTTTATGAGATTTTTTAGTAGCGTAATGATATGCTGGGTGTAACTTATATATTATGGGTTGGTTTAATGATATTATTTCATAAAATAAGGCTCTCAATATGTCTAGATATGCTGTCTAAGAATTTTTTAGTACAAACATGCTAAGAAGTGTTGAATAATTGCAAGTCACTTCCATTTCAAGAAATCAAATTAATTAATAAAAAAACGACGTTAATATTTTAATATTTTATGACTTGTTTCGGTCTCTCTCTGAACCCCGTAAACTGGCATGTTAGATGAGCCAGATCCGATACAAATATTTAAAGTGATTTGTTCTGACTACTGAAACATGTAATGTTTAAGATAAGTTAGGAAATGCGTCAATTTATGCCGTCAATCATCTTTTCGGTACTTTCCGTAAGAAAATTATATTCGTAAAAAAAAACATATGTGTACACTCGTCAAAATAGTGATTCGATCAGTCTTCTACGAATTCAAATTTGACTTTGTCAAAAGTCCACACAAAAACAATATGGTATTTAAAATGATTAATTTCCCTAGTAAATTAAGGGCGATCTGAACTCATATATAATAATACCTGTACTTTAAAAAAAAAATCATTGAAATTTCACTTGATAAATACCATTATTTCTAAAAATCTATTGCGACACGTGTGTCGATGCATTCCACATCATTTTCAAAAACCTTTGATATTTCGATATGGAATGCATCGAAATAGTGTTACAATATATTTTAAATTCCAAAAATTTGAGTGTGGTTGTCATTCATGGACAGATTGGTGAATATTACACATGTGTAAAGTACTGTACCAGCCTATGAGAGATCATAAGCACTGTAAAAACAGAGAAATCCATATTATTCTTCATTATGTTGAGGAGTCAAAATATAAAGTAAGCTCCTAAGCGGAGAAACTCAGATTTGTGAACAAGGATTTGGACACACACAAAAATGTTGTGTGTGTAAGAAACACACAGTAAATTCATTTGATTTATTGTTTTCCATAGATAATGATAAAACGATGTCAGTTTTTATCATTTTGCATTTAAGCGAGACTTCTGCGTTAGTAAAACGTTCAGGTCACTCCGATTTCATTAGGTCTACTTATTATTAATAATTTGAAAAATACTATTTTTAAGTGTCTTTCTTGTATTGGTCTAATTATGGTCAAAATAACAATTGTATACGAGAAAGAAGACAGTCGCACAGAAATAAATGTAATAAATGTTCTTACTTCCTTGGTTAATAAATTATTGTTGGTGTGATGAAACATCTCTAGGAAATAAATATCTATTGTATTTAAAACAGCAGCTGGCAAAAAAACATATCCTTGACGTGTAGATTCTAGTGTAACCTCCAAATGTTTACATTCTGTCTTAACAATTCAACTTTAATTCATTTTTTTGTCAATTACAGTAAGTTGTTAAGTGTGATAACAACATGTTGATTACAAATTGCATACAAATTGTAGTGCTTCAAGATTATTTTCTTCATTCCGTGTTATCCACTTTTATGGATAGTCAAAACGCCAATTTCACACACTTACTTATGAATATTCATTTTAATTTTATAAACAATATCTAGTCGTACACTATAAATTAAATACAATCGTGATTTTATTTATATAATATAATCTATTTTAAAAGTAGGTAAATTGATGATTTCTACTGATTTTATTTTAAATTAATTGATTTCTTTACACACTGTGTAACATTCACCATTCTACCCGTGATTGACATTACACTTCATGAGTGTAGTTTCCACTACACACATTTCAAAAGGTTGTATATATGACACATGTTGTAAGTGACAACATACAACGTTTTTTAAGAATAAATTCGATATCTTTGGTATTACTTTTATGTTGTTTCACTGCAGGGGTAGGCAGAGAGCCTAAAAAAGCCACACTCGTTTTTCCTGACATACTCCTAGCTTACTTCACCTCCATACATCTAGTCATATATGATCGACAGGTAACGAAGACTTGACACCACCAGATTTTATGTTCTGATTGATCTGATCGTGTCTTTTTAGGTACTCCTCGTTCCGTTTTCTCGTTGAAATCAGTAAGTTAGTTAAAATGTTCATAAATAGACGTGATATTTTTACTAATTAATTATTTATTGGTTTTACATGTTGGGGAATGCCAAAAAATATATTTGAACAAAGAAAAACATTTATTAAAACCCGTAACTTCATAATTTTTTTTTTCTTTTACCGTTTCTTTTCATTATTTTTATACTTATTTGTTTATTATTTTTAATTTCACTGTATGAAAAAATGTTGTAAAACATATATGGCTGACTAAGTATTGCACCCACCACTTAATCAAGCTGGAATAAAGGGATATAATACTATTATTATTATATTATTTTACTCAATATTTAGATACAAAATTTTGTTAACGAATTCTTAGGGATTATTTTTTATCAAAACTCTAATGAAAATTCAGTCTAGATGAATAAAAGAATTCCGAAAACAATCGCAGATATAAGTGTAGAATAATTTACATGTATTAATATAATTCTTTATATTTACTTAGTAAAAAAATCATTAGCAATGACTAAACACATCGACAATCGGTTTGAAAATGTCAAAGACAACAGATAAATTTAAGTTATTTTTGAAGATAAAACAACATACTTAAATTAAAATATTTTTGAAGTTATCAACCCTAAGTAGTTAAACAGTTAACATCCGTGTGGAATCCTAACCCTGAATGACATTATTTGTACTATAAATAATCGTGAAGTGGGTGTTTAAATACTGTTTCTCGATACTGTTATACCGAGAATTATTATTTAAAATGTATGATACGATTGCACGGGTTTTGATAATGACGTTTAATCTGACCCGGTTTTCCACTGACTATTTAAATTTTACCTTACTTCGACGTAGCTTTATTCAGAATTATTCGTCACGCTTAAAATCTTTTCCTCGTTTGATTTTACAATTTAATATTTTTCAAGTATTACCAGTCCAGAATTTCTCAGATTTGAGATTCTAATATTAAATAAATATTAGAGTCTAAAATCACTATTATTTCTTTTCATTCCCCCCCCCTGGGAATCGAACCCGTAACCTCATGTTATATCGCTCACTCCTTTCAACAACGTCATATATAAAAAAAATCGTAAATTTTCAGTTGTGAATGTTTTCAGAGTACCCAGAAAATGTACTATATCCCAGCAAAAGTGGCATATTTTAAACTTAATATTTATCCGCTACAGGGAGGAAAGTGTTGTTTTTGAATTTTGAAGAAAAGGTATTGTTTAATTATTTTTTTAAATGAACTTAATATTTTCAAATGGAGAAAAAATATTCAGGTTTCACCTAAAAAGATCTGTTGCGCAGTAAAAAGTTCAATAAGTGGCTTGATATTTATTTTTAATACATTTTATTATGTTTTCAAACTTTAAAAACGATCTCCTGAAAAATCAAGTTTTTTGATATTTGACGTTGTTGAAAGGAGTGAGTGATATACCATAATTAATTATCAAGTCGGGTTGTAGTCCCGTAGTTAGCGTCGTGGACTCTTACGTCAGAGTTTCTCGGTTTGAACCCACTGTACTGTAATTTGATACAGAACAGAAATAGTATGAAATTGAAATATTGGTATAAAGAATAAAGACAGTAATATTTCTATTTTTTTTTTAAAAAAAGTCAATACTGCTTTGACTCGATTTGATGCCTAACCCATCTTTGGAGTGCGGTTAGGACTCAAATAATGTAGAAAAATATACATTTGTAATAGAATATGTTAAAAGAGAGATTTGAAACGGGTGTTTTTTTGACTGAATTTTTTTTTGATTTTCAGGGTCTCCTAAATTATTTAATTAAATTAATTAATTACTATTTTTTAATGTTCATCTAAGATGGTTGTTGAAAAGACTTATGGTAAGATCGTAATTCGAAGAATTAAAGGATGAATCACTATATAAATGTGCAAAGGTCCTATGCTTCAATGGTTTTTATTGAGGAAGATTGTTGAAGAAAAGGTTGGTGGTGTAAGTCAGGACTACGACTTGAACATAGAATATTACTGAATAGGGACAATTAACTATCGGTCAATACCGGTCTATTCCAGTAATAATAGTTTTAAGCTGAAAATATAAAGGACATAGGACACCGAATCGAAAAAATGCGGTGTTAACTTGATCGTCAACTTGATAAAGACAAAGTTGTATCGGAGTTGAATATATTGAATGGTGTACTGTTGCAGCAGCCCAGACTCAGGGTGAAAGACATTTCTGCTGATTTGGAAAGGAAATGGAGGCGTTGTAGTAGGTAGGAAGAAAAAAGAATTATGATAGGGCATTCGGAATTACATACCCGTACTTGTCTTGTATATATTAACGATTGACGAAAGAATGCGAGGGTGATTAAAGGATTATCGTTAAAATTAAGAAAGGTTGTTGAGGTGGTTTGGACATGTGGAACGAATGAGTGAATATCAGTAAAACAAATGATGAGATGAAAGTTGTAGGGAATAGAATCAGAGCAAAACCGAGTAAAACCTGGCATGATTGACTCATGACCTGGTCACTTTCAAGTATTTGAAATACTTGAAAGTGGTCAGGTCAGGAGTCGGAATAAACGGTAGTCGTATGTATGTACGAGGATATGCATGAATGTGGAAGAGGCAAAGATTGTTTGCAAAGACTGGTGTGGCGTACAATTCTCTCTGCCTACCTCTGCGGTAATTAGCGTAATGGTTAATTAGTTGGTGATTTAGAGTGTGAATTTGCTACATAATACGATCATATTGTGAGTATATTAAACCATATCCGCTCCCTAAGCGGAGCATACGGAGTCCACAAACTGTATCCTTATGTCGTATTGTAAGTAAGTAATGAAAATTTAAGTAAAGATAAATAGCAATTACGAACTTTTGGGTCTGATGATAAGAGTACATGTGAATCAAAAAGACTGTGACTAATTTAAGCTACAGTATTTCTTGTATTTAAAAACGCATAAATAATAAACAATCTTTAATTTATTAGCAAAATTGTCCGTCTGTGTCTTAACTCAATATTTCAATTAGATAAATAAACACTTATCTTTCACGCCTTTAAAAAGAATTACATAACTTCAGATTTGTGTTATATGACGATACGCATTGATGGGATTTATAACACGCCTAAAAATAATAATATTTAAAGAAAATTGTTGACAATAATACGTAGCCAAATGCGCTATAACTTCACCACTAAAAAAAATTAACGAAAAAGGATTCATTTATTCATAATATCAATTACGCAATTTTTCTTGCTTTAATTTGAATTTGCTGCAATTTTCATGCAATTCGGTGCAATTCAAAATTTTCTGCGATAAATGTTCAAGTTTGTTTAAGATAAATGAAAAAAATTCAATTACAAAGTTCGAAGAATGTGGTAAAATGTTATGTGTAGTAAAATTATGTGGATGTATTCATTTTAAAATTTTTGCTTACATTATATCTAGTTTCAATCACAATTATATTATATCAATTTTATGATATCAACAATGGCGTTAATATTATTTATTGTTTTCCCATTTATTTCATAGTGAGACATGATTAAATTATTTAAAAAAAACAGTTTTTTTCCCACTTGAGTATTACATTTTAACGGCTACTTTCGGAAGCTACCGATGCTTCTATCTACGTATCCATTTTATATTTAAACCTGTAGATGGAAGCATCTGCTGTTCCCGAATCTATTCTCAATACTCAAGTAGTGAAAAACAATTGTTTTATTTATATACAACATTACGAGTGTGTCCAAAAACTTGTTTACAAAATCTGGATTATCTCTAATTGCAGGAGTTATTTTCATATTATTTTTTTTTAAATTATACAAAAATGCCCAGACTTCCATATTCATCTTCATCTTTGATGAGACGTCATAAAAATTATGTGTTTTATTTATAATTTAAAGCTGACGTTTATTTGCATATTTTTTTAAAAATGTTTTGAAGATAAGCAGAGAGGATGGTAACAACCCAAGGCAGTGAAGACAACAACGTTAAAGAAAAGGAGCTTTAAAAAAATTAATACCTTGTGCCTGCAAACATTGAGGATTTTTTTAAATACAAAGTTTTGAATATTTTAACTTTTATGTTGACTTCAGTAAGAAGTAAGTCCCGCTTGTGATGACGAGTTAAAAAGCTACGCAAAATCAGTCGACACAACGTCCCCAGCATTCCAGAGTTGTGAATTGAGCCTTCGACGATGATGAAATTCCTGGTAACCTAGTCAAGTGGTGGAAGTGTCACGTTTACTCGATAAAATATGCATAAACTGCATTGTGTTAGAGCCCAGTTCCGACCCAAGACTGGCTAAAAATCCCACTAGGTGTTAGTGCTTTAACCTTCTCACAAAAGGGCCCGAGGAAGGAATGCGAAACGCGAACTTTGCTTATAGTTAATACACATTCTCGTTACGCATTTGCGCCAAGAGACTTTGTTGCCATGCTTTATGTCTTCCGCATTTATTTATTCGTTCACAAGCTAACTAACTTCACTTAACCGTAACTAACTTTACCTGAACTTTATATTTGCCACATAAAATAAAATTAGAAATAAAGAAAAAAAACAGGTTAAAAGGTGGCTTCTTGATATGGGACACAAGAGTTGCCTAAAGTTGGTCACCCCACCTAAATAAAGTCAGGTTATCATATTTTTATTGTTGCATACTTGTCAATTTCTCACTGTGCTAAATTGTACTTATTATCAACATTTTGAGTTTGTCTAAATACTTGGTCACATATCTGGATTATCTCCATTTATAGGAGTTATTTTACATATTACTTTTTGACATCTCATCTGTACTTATTTTGCTAACTAACTAATTAACCATCACACCGCTTTCTCCGCAGGGGTAGGCAGAGAGAATAGAACGCCAAACCACTTTGTCGCAAACATTCTTCGCCCCTTCCTCTTTCATGCATCTCCTCATACATACCCGCTGATTATTTCGACTCCTAACCGGACCACATCATCTAGGTTCGGATAGGACTAAAGAATATATGTAAAAGGTGTTTTAAAGAGAGGTTTGAAACGCGTGTCATATTGGATTAATGTCTTTGCTTTTTTAGGGTGTTCTTAATTATTTATTTAATTAATTACTAAAATTACTTACAACCTTTTGACTGTGTCCGAATACTTGTTCACAAATCTGATAATCGCAAATTAGGAGTTATTTTGAATTATTTTTTGACATTTCAACAAACATGAAGAAGAAGATGGAAAGTGTGGTTGTCCATCATGGATAGAATTGGTGAATGTTACAAGTGTGTAAAGTGATCACTTAAACTGGTCTATGACGGTGGCAAGCCCCGTAAATGTCCAGACTTCCATATCCTTCTTCATCTTGAGACGGCTTGACATGTTGAGATGTCCATTTTTATTATTAAATCTACTACTACTACTACTACTACTACTATCATCACGCCGTTTCTCCGCAGGGGTAGGCAGAAAGGCACACTCTTCTGTCCTTACATACACTCCTCGCCTCCTTCACATCCATACATCTGGTCATACATGCCCTCCGATTACGCAGACTTTTGGCACCACCAGATTTTAGGTTCTGATCAATCTGATCGTGCCAAGTCTTTTTCGACTGTCCTCGTTCTGTTTTTACGCTCTTTTTCCCGTTTTTTTATTATTATTTAAATAATTGTAGATAATCCAGATTTGTGAAATATTTGGACACACCTTCAAAATGTTTAATAAAAACATATTTATGGAGAGATCGCAATTGACCTATTCAAATCTGTTTCAAATAATACACTGCCATTTATCTATTTTAATGAGTTTAAAGAGGATGTCTATAAAAGCGCATCACATTAGCTCAGTAAGTTGAAGAGGCAATATAAAATTTAACCGTTCCGACTACTTCATTCTTCCTTTATAGATTTCACTGAGAATGAATACAGTATGTGCACAAGTTGATATCATATAGAATTGGTATGGCTATATGCGGCGGTCGTAAAACTAATGTCGGGACGCACTATCACCATAAAACTAATTTAAGCAGGAAATTAATATGCACTCGAATGGGAGGATTATATGGGTAATTAAATGGGAAAAGTAGAGTTCCATATGATAACCCACGTGCCTAATATATAGCATATGAAAAAAGAGGAAAAAATATATCTCGAAATAGATTAAGAAGAATATGAAAGTTTTGGTATTTACAGGGCTTACAACCTGTCAAAGGCTGATAATAAGTGACTATTTGAAGATCGTGTCAATCAAAGGATAAATTCAACATCCGAAATTTGAATAGTGTGGTTGTTAATCATGGAAAGAATGGTGAATGATACACGTGTATAAAGTGATCGTTTTAAGCAGCCTATGACCGGCTGTAAGCTCTGTTAATACTCAGAGTTACATATTCTTCTTCATCTATGTTAAGATATTAGGATAAAAATAACTCCTAACTAAAGAAGAGAAACCCGGATTTAAGAAAAAGGTTTGGATATACCCAAAATAATGTAGACTGAATGCAATCAAAATGCGATCTCTCAGATGATTGTGTCGCAAAACGATGTATGATAAATGTTCGAATGGTGAAATAAATAAAGAATGCAAGGCTGAGATAAAAGTTATAGATACAATTAAGAAAGGTGTGTTTAGATAGTTGGGACATGTGAAACGATTGAGTGAAGAAAGAACGGTAAAACAAATTTACGAGACAAAATCTTATCATGATCAAGTATTTCAAATATTTGAAGGTGGTTAGATCAAAAGTCGGAATAATCGGTGGTTATGGGATGAATGTGGAAGAGGTGAAGATTTTTTGCAAAGACAGGGCGGTATTGTGTTTTATTTTCTTTCGTGTAATATTAAGTTAGTTACTAGAAAACAAAAGTAATAATTAAAAATGGATCTAAATATATACATGATCAGGACTAAACATAACATTAATCATGTTTTGAATATTGAAAGCATTAACTTTGTGGATCATATTGATATATTATTTCGAGAGATAAAAATACTTTGTGTTTTGATCCACACACATTGATCCACTCACATCCACTCACAATGTGAGTGGATCAAAACACAAAGTATTTTTATTTCTCGAAATAATATAACATTGATCAGTTTAAATGATAGAGAGTGACTTGGCATTCAGATGAAAAAATATTTCATTTTTTTTTCTATCAACCTGAATTTATCGATTTGGGCCTTCAAAGGTACTGCATCCAGAAGGGGGACGAAATAAATGCATCGAAGAACTTTTGTCCGCTTTGAGCTTTTATTTTATTTCGGTAATGTATGCAAAAATATTCCATTAAAATCAAAGCGTCGCGTTCAATAAAATTGAGTTTCCAATATGCCGCCTCTTATCTCAGATTACCCCCCGTATCTTTATTAAAAAGTGGCCAAAACAGGTCCTTCGGTCCTTCCGACAGGACATTTTCTGAATACCAAACGATGCACACGAGGAAACGATTCATTTTTTAGGTAAAACCCAAATTTCCCCTAGCCGATTCCCGTAATCTTCTTATTCGGGAATCAAAAACCTCTATCTACTTTGATTCGTTTTTGAATTCGGGTCCAATTCGTATGTTTATAAATATATGCATTATGTAGATTCATCTTAATGTAAAAGAAAGGAAAGATTACCGAAATAAATAACAATTTATTTATGCATGGTGTATGTAAGTGATTATTACCAAATAATTATAGCAATATGAATTTTGAGAATTCTCATTATTTTTGTACGCGGTTTTCATTAAAAAAATATAAAAATTTTGAATGCACAATTATTTAAACAAACAATTTTAATCAAGATTTATATAAATATTTTAAAAACATTAAAATTTTATCAAGAAAAAGAAGTCTGGGCATTTACATGGCTTACGATCGTCATAGACTGGCCCAGACTCACATATTCTTCTCTACTTGTGTGTTTATGTCAAAAAATACTCCTAATTGGAGATAATCCATATTTGCGAATAAGTATTTGCACACACTCAAAATGTTGTGAAGAAAAAGAATAATAATATGAAGATTATATAAGAGCGTCAGAGATACGAAACCCTTATATTACTCGGAGAAACGAATTAATTTATTGTCTTACGAAATTATATTCGTATTTTTCAAATATTATCCTTTAGAATATTAAGGTTGAGAGAATTCGAAATGAAAATGTAAGAAGAAGGTAGAGTACCGTGTAAAGTCAAAGTTAAATACAGCATAGGAAGATATATGATTTCCGAATATTCAGAATACTTTTCACGGTGTTTGAAAATGATGGGAAATGCATCAAAACACGTGTCACAATAGATTTAAAGGAACGGTGGTATTTACCGAGTAAAATATATATTAAAAATTGAAGACGTATATCCTGGATAAAGAACTTGAAAGTAATTCCTCCTTTATCACTAAGTCAATGTTTACAAAGGCTGCAGACAAAATCAAAGTTGCCATAATGGTTGCCAGCCTACACAGTGAAGATGCACATAAAAAAGAAATGTTAATTAAAAAAAGCGGCTAGTGTCAAGCGGAATAAATAATTCGCAGACCAACAGATATTTGCACTATCCAACTTAGAATTTTAAATTCTAATAAATATTAGATTTGGTTCTTTTAGTATCAGTAAATTTTCTCTAATCTCCTGGATAAAAAAACACAATTTGTTCTAAATATTTTAATACACGGTACACCAAAACATGATACCACTCGTTAAAAAAATTGTTAATTAAAAAAAATTGAAAAACTCAAGAAAAGTTTAAAAAAATAGTATTAGTATAAAATATCATGATTTTAAATTACCATATTGGAATTTTAAAACATCATTTCATATAAAAAAGTTATTTATACAAATTAACATTTTGGGAAATAGACAGACAAAATCAACAGAGTAAAAATAAAGATTGAAAGGTTTATAAAAAATCATTATTAATATAAATCAAAACACAATCGATGAATTATAATACATATTATTTTTTGACATCTCATCAAAGATGAAGAAGAGTATGGAAGTCTGGGCATTTACGGGGCTTACGACCGTCATAGGCTGGTTTAAGTGATCACTTTACACACGTGTAACATTCACCAATTTTACCCATTATTGACAACCACACTACTCAAATTCTTGGAAGTTCTATATATATGAACCAATTTAGAAACCTTGTTCATGAATCACTAGAACTTCACTAGAGACATCTATTGGTGAGATGTAAAGAAGCTTTTTATTAAACAGAAAATTCATCTCACCAATAGATGTTTCTAGTGAAGTTCTAGTGATTCATGAACAAGGTTTCTAAATTGGTTCATATATATAGAACTTCCAAGAATTTGAGTAGTGTGGTTGTCAATAATGGGTAGAATTGGTGAATGTTACACGTGTGTAAAGTGATCACTTAAACCAGCCTATGACGGTCGTAAGCCCCGTAAATGCCCAGACTTCCATACTCTTCTTCATCTTTGATGAGATGTCAAAAAATAATATGAAAATAACTCCTGTAATTGGAGATAATCCAGATTTTGTGAACAAGTATTTGGACACACTCAAAATGTTGTAAATTATAATACAATTTGAAGAAAATAATACCTACATTAGTTATATTGATTTAGGGAATGTTTTGTGTTATCCGTTAGTTTGCAATTAGTTTTGAATATTGAATAAATTACTATCTGCACTTATTGGTGAATTAAGCACCTCATCAGATCGACGTGGATACAGAATAACACTTCTACCATTGCCCATTTTCTTTTTAAGAGGATTTAAAAAAAAGTATTATGATTTATTCAACATCCTGTAGTATATATGGAAGTATCGATATAAAAGGGTATATAGAAAGTACATTAGCCGGCTACCATGAATGAAGCCAGACATATTGATCTCCCGTTTAATGGCGGGTCCACAAATCAGGTTGACACTATTGAATAAATGATTAGGGGCTCTATATTCGGTTTGGGCTTTACTGATTCTGAAAGCTTTCCGAATGTTTCAGTACCAACTTTTTATTGAGCTTCCGGACAGAATTGCAAAAACTGCGGAATTTCTCAAAAATAACACTGATTAACAATATAATGTATGTGATTTTATATTTATATTTTCTCATACACAAATACGTTTTTGAAGTAAATGATTTTTAGGACATCATGTGTCGTTATGAGTCGATGCTTTTAATATCTGACGTTTTAGCCTCCATTGCACGTGCAATCAATTTAAATTCTTTGTAAAATCCAAATTGACGATTAATGAATTGTAAAATAAACAATTTTATTTTTTCTATTTTTGACGATATTTTTACCATATTTAAGTCTTAAAAAAATACCACTTAATGTCTCGTATTTTAAAAAAAACTTTTTTCCAAGTAAAATTCCCATAAAAAGCGTATATTTCCTAAATTAATGCAGTTATATATTGATGAGTAAAGTCCTTCAAGTGCTAAATTATTGCGATTTTATAAGTCGATAATTATGTATATGACGTTTTTAGGAATAAATATCCTGATTTATATCTTTGAAATCTAACAAGAGATCTGATACGTTGTAACCAAAAGCAAATATACTTATCACCACATTTCGGAAAAAACAACAACATATTATGTATATATTTTAGCTTTCTCAATTTTTCTTATAAAATTTTTAGAAGCGAATTATTTTTTAATTCACAAAAAAGCACTTTGGACAGGTTTGATACAGAAATATTTATTAATTTTCGATTCTCCTACCAAACTACCCCTGAAATCATCCCCATATGGTAACTCTTTCCGTTTACCATTAGTCAATTCGTTTCGACAGATTTTAATTCCGAAACGATATGGAAAGCTTGACGGGAAGGGAGTATCCGTTTATGTGCGCTTTTTCAAAATAAGCTTTCATTTTATGCATTCATGATTTACAAAGGGATATTCATATCATAAAATTGAATTGAAATAGAGTTAATTGAAATATTGGTTAAATTGCTTCAACAATAATAAGTATCTTTCTAGTAAATAAGTTTTTAACAAAAATGTAAAGTCCTGATAAACTGTAATTTAATAAGTTTCTCATTGGATTTGCATATAAGAGAATGCAAGTCTTATATCGAAAATAATGCATAATATTTTGACTGTGTACTTTTTTGTTCCAAAATGCTGGATTCACTTTACATTTTTGTATTGTAATTTAATTAATATTTCAACAGAGATGAAAAAATATTTGCTGGTAGAAATAGTTCGGGTATTTAGAAGGCTTAAAATCTGTCATTGGCAGATTTAGGTGATCAATTTTTACACATTGCAAAATTAACCATTCTATGTAAGAGTATGACTGACAAAAAGCCTTCCCGAATTTGGTTAAATTGTAATTGAATATGTAATTTGTAAATGAATTGAATATGTAATTTGTAAATGAATTGAATATGTTGTTTATTGTAAAATTTCGTAGTTGACATCTATGGTTTAAAGTAATAGTTAAAGTTAGTAAAAAATTATCATTAATGTATCTGAGATACTTTTTCTAAAGTATTTGACATACTTGCAATATATGAAAATATCTTAATAGATTTTTAATACAGGGTAAAAAAATGCTATAGTCAGAGGGGAAAATCTATTTCCTTCAAAAAGTTTCTGAGAAAAAAACTAAAGGCAAATGATATCATATTATATTAACAACATACCAGTTATAAAACTTTTAAAAATTGAAGAAAAACTGGTGTTCAATAATGAGAAAAAAATATGTACGTTACCAAGTGTAGAAAGTGATTTCTTTAGCCAACCAATGCTGAGTTTTAAATTGTAAGCCCTGTGAATCTCCAGACTTCCATATTTCTTTTGTATAAAAAGATGCAGTCCTTAAAGACGCCTTATATATTTATCTTGTCCTTTACCTTATTAATGATCAAATGAAAACTGCATTGTAATAAATTGGGACAGAATAAAGAGAAAAAAAAACTATAATAAAAATCACAATTAAAGTGCAAAATAAAAATAAAAATAAAATTCTGGAGCTTTGAAAAAACATGGCTGGACGCCACTGTAGCTACGTTTAAAACAAAAACTATCGAATCAATGGAAATGAACAGATTCGATATCCATTGTGCTGGAATGGCTGCCGTTCGGGTAGTCGTGTTAGAATCCATTCAGTGCCTATTGATTGTGCATCTGCTTTTTACGTTTTTCGGAATATCCATATACGAGAACATATTTACATAATTACACATCGGTAACTGAAAATCAATGTTCGAGAACAAAGCCAATATAACTGTTACGTTTGAAAGTTTTTGGTAAATGGATTGAATTATGTTGTAGCCGTTTTTAATTTACTGGGTGATTTTTATTCATGACGTTTGACATTATGTTTTTAAACAATGAAAAACATGTTTATTTGTTTTTTTTTATTTTTTGATTCCTTAAGTTAAGTCCGCCTCCGTAGTGTAATGGTCAGCACGCTCGGCTACCGTTCTGGAGGTCCCGGGTTCGATTCCCAAGGGGGGTAAAATAAATAGAAGTGATTTTTTCACTGTCATATTTATTCAATATTATCCTGGACTGGTACCTGAAGCGGAGGGCTGATCACCTTTCCTTCATGTGTAAACGATCAAGATAACACTGCGTTTATATGACGCAGTGCCCTATGCACCATTGGGGTGCAGATAAGGGTTTTATTATTATTATTATTATTAAGTTAAAAAGTCTAATTAGAATGTTATTTTTATATTTATTATATTATGTTATTTTTGTTAAATATTCTGTTGGTTTTCCAATTTAAAAAAAAAAATAATAATAATATTTAAACTTTATAATTCGTTTCGAGGATAATATGGCATTGTGCATTGATACTTTTAATTAGTTAGGTTAGTCACAACGCTCGATTTGAAAAGGAGGGTGTAGAGATTAACAACATAATAATAGTGAAAGAGATGACGAATTTGTTTATCATTTGTTTGACTAATGAAGATAGACTAAGAAAATAAACAGAATTATATGCCTGAATGATTAAAAAAATATTCATTGCCTTTAAAGAGGCGTAGCTTGGTAAAACGTTTGAGAATCTATCGGGGAGTGGTTACTATTCAGTATGTTTCAAGATTTTTTTTTATTGATGTCTCAAAAAGATGAAAAAGAATATGACCCCTCATAGGTTTTTAAATATCACTCTTTACACGTGTAATATTCAGTAAAAAAACTTTTTTTTTTAAATAATTAAATAATAATTTATTATTAGATTAAAACCAATATTTTTAGCTTTTCCACTTTTTTTTATTTGACCAGCGACCGGGTTTCGTCGTTACCGACATCATCAGACTGGTCGGTAACGACGAAACCCGGTCGCTGATCAAATAAAAAATAAAAAATAAAGTGGAAAAGCTAAAAATATTGGTTTTAATCTAATAATAAATTAAAAATGCAATTCCATCACGAAGTGTCAGTGGATAAAATAAATCTAATAAAATAATGCATAATATTCCCGAAAAGTAATTTAAACCAGTTTATTTTTATTTTTTATTACTACAATACTCTTGGAATATTACAAGTTTTTTTTGTTATAAGATGAAATGTTAACTTGATTGTGGAATACAGGTGTAGGAGTGTTAGTTTAAATTTTAAAAAAATCTGATTTGATTTGGTACCTAAAACTAACTAATTTCTTCGATCCAGTTCAATGTTTCGGCTCCCCTTGAAATATCATGATAAAAGTCACGTAAGCCAAACGCGATGCATCGAAATAAATTATGCACTTCTCCCGAAATTTATCCGCAAATTAATTTTGAGCATCCCAACATATAATTTGTTGCAAAAGTTTGGCTTATTTCTCCGAAAGAGCTCTGTGATAACAAGACCCGATTGATGTTGAAATTCGTTCGTCTACGGCAATAACCACCAAACAAAAACGTATGACAACATGATGATTTAAAAAAACATATAAATTGATTTTTCTCAATTTTAATTTAAGTTTAACTTGAAATTTACGACTGTTTCTTAAAGTCTATTGTGACACATGTTTCGATGCAAACCGTATGACGGTATTAACCCTGGATAACTAAACATTCGTCCACACGACGACGCCCTTCTCCAAAAAAGTCAAGTGCACTTACTTCCCTTCACCCCGCACCCGCCATGCTTTGTTCATGGAAAAGTGATTTATTGTATTGAAATGTCTCTTACATTCATTCGTAATAAACCAAACTTTTGTATCATATAACCAGTTACTATTGAAAATAAATACTTTTGATAGTATTCACCTTTTTATTGCGTAGTCCAACTGACGAATGTTTAGTTTCTATGTTTCTATAAATATAGTTTAGTTATCTAGGGTTAATGACGCGAAATGCAGCAAAATATGGTATTTACCATGTAAATTTTAAATTCAACATAGATATTATCGTAAAGTAACTGCCTAATCAAATAATGAAATGATTTTTTCCACCATAAAATACTGCCTAAGAATTCAAGATCGTCTGGTTGTCTACCTAAAGGTTAATAGACCAAGTATTTCTTAAATGGATTTTATAGATCAATAATGCATAAATCTGCATTCATATTTAAATATATTCTGAATTGTTTTTTAAATGCAAAGCTGTCTTGTTGAAGAAAAAAATACGTCACTCACAATCGTGTTATGAGAACACGAAATTTAAAAGTATTCGAAAATCGATACCCATTCTTTTGCAGAGAGCTATTTCGTATAGAGTGAGATTTTTATTTATTTATGGTTTACCAACAATGAAAAACATATTACAATAAATATGCTACAGTGAAATACAAATTGTTTGAATGTTTTTCATCAATTAGATGAGAACACAACAAGCTTACAGAAACAATAAAGGTGCAGGTTAAATACAAATATAAAGAATAGAAATTTGGTTGTAAAAAAAGGGTAATAATAATTAAAAGTAATGAAATAAAAAATTAAATTAGAAGTAAAAATTAAACTATGGTACACAAGGTACAAAATTCAAGACTCCACCAGATTGGTGAAATCAATTTCAAATTGATTTCACTGATCTGGTAAGAGACCTCTTGTATTTCTCCGTGCCATCATTAAATATGTCGATGGTGACATTATCAGTATTTTCTAAATTATTATACAACCTTAGCATCCTAGAAATGGAGTTGAAGTGTGCCATATTATTGTTATATACTGGGAGAGATGTAAACAATAATTGAATTAAAGAGGTAAAATGAAACATAGTATTTAAAAAAGTACTTTATTTCTTGATTTGGTTTTAACTTCCTGAAATAATTTCATTATTTCAATATAAAAAGAAAACACTTGTGTTTGAGTACCAAAAAAACACTGGTTTCGAGAACTACAAATGTTTTCATCAACAGGTGAAAATATAAACTTAAACTATCGATATTATTTCATTTACCGTAGTATTTATAAAAATCTAAATATTATCACCAAGAATACAATGAATCATACAAAATAACGGTTATTATTTTTATTTCACTTTTTGTTGTTGCAGAAAACGATGTACAATTTTTGATTTTTTAAGACAACAATAAAACTTGGTTAATATACATACTACAATTCTAAGGTGGACGAAACTCTTAAAATCATACATCACATTATTATTATTTATATATAACAATATTTGAAATCTTACGCTGTAATGGTTCAGTAATATTGTATTTTTTGTATTGAAAATTGATGGCTTAATAATTGTGGTGCATTGAATTGCCCAACTCCGCAGTGTAGTAGTAACCCTGTTTGGTTTTCAAGCCACATGTCCAGGGTTTGATTCCTAGGAGAGTCTAAAAATACATAAGAGTATTTACTAATTTAATATTTATTTTATATTTCCCTGAACTGAGGAGCGGAGGACTGATCATCTGATGTCACATGCAATCAAGATAACACTGCATCGACTAAATGCATTCCGCTATGCACTATTGGATCCAGATAAGCGTCAGAAGAAGAAAACATGTATTTAAAACGGTTTAACCTCAGTAGAATATTGTGTAATATTTTTATAGTTAAAATACAATATGAATATTCATTATAGATTAAATTCCTGCATCATGTACATATTTATTATTACGAATGTATTTTAAGAATGTAAATATTTATGACGCCACGCGTAATTATACAAACGGATCTTTACATATTTCTCATCATCATTTTATCCGTATCATCCAGATCGTATCTTTAAAAAACTATTTAAATAAATACGTAAATACATGTTCGTTTGTTCAAAATCTCAAATCTCCCAAAGCTATTTAGGAACCTTGTACAACGTTGCATCCAAATATGCTCGTGTTTATATTTGTCATGTTTTTGTATTACTATAACTGTGACAGGAAAAAACATGTTTTTTTAAAACAATGTTTTTAATGCAATGGCAGTGCCACCTGTTGAACGTAACAACATCTTACGCAATAATTAACATTGTTTTGATAACGCAAAAAGCGTGTTTCTTGATAGTTGCTAAAATATTGTATGACGTATTATAATGATATAAAATATACAGTGAAATTAAAGGCATCATAAATGGAAAAGCAAATAAAATGTTATCGTTGAAAATTCAACATACGTATGCATTTATAAGACATAAGGATGTATATATATATATATATATATATATATATATATATATATATATATATATATATATATATATATATATATATATATATATATATATATATATATATATATATATATATATATATATATATATATATATATATATATATATATATATATATATATATATATATATATATATTCGTATGTTTACCTGGGGTCAGGTTAGGGCCTTGAAATTTATTCTTTGGGAAATTTATTGTTTATCATCGATGCGTTTTCCCATGAAACCAATGAAGATCGATTCTCAGAAAGCGTGACTACATATTAAATCAAGGGTAATATATTTACCATCACATAATTCATGAAATTTTAATTACTAACAATAATCATGTATAGCTCGTAACTACAATTTTACATGATTTTGAAAAAAAAAAAATAAAAAACTTTAACATTGCATTTGAGTATGTTTTTTTTCGATATGTATGCAAAAAAATATTGTTTGTAAAAAAATCGTGGATATATTGGAAATAAAAATTGTGAATTGGTAGTAAATAATCGCATGCATCGGGTATTTTTTGTCACTGTGCGGGTGGATGCACAAGCGACCTCTTCCGAGCGCATCTCGGAGCGGAATGATCTGCCGGCCGCGCGAAACCTTCGTAGCTTCCCTCTGTACACGCACACAGCCGAGGGAGACCCTCTGTGTACATATCGTATGGACGGGCCACAAGCGCAGATCAAGCAGAATTTACAGTAGGATCCAAATGGAGGCGGCAAAGTTCGAGAGCAGTAAACGGTCACGGCAGAGAAAGGGAGGGAGAAACCTCCGCCCTAGGTGTAAGAGGCGATGATTCTTCTACTCGGTGGCTCGGCTCGTTATCAGAGAAGATTGTAGCGAGCATCGCGTACTTTCGGTGCTTCTAACCCCCGAGGCGAAGGCGCTACGGGCCCCCCCGGCCTGGCACTCCCCCCTTCCGCTCCGCCCTCCCCCCTGAGTATTTAAAGTCAGAGTGCATCGTCGGCGAAGAGTTCATTCGCGGACGAATCTTCAAGCGTTTCGCACACGAGAAATACCGAGAAAAAAACGCACGCACGATATGGTGTGCGCGTCGTACTAACTTGGCATCCCATCCGCGACGGAAGCAGACCCCTTCCGATCGCCTGTCGTGCCATGCAGCGGCCCTGATCCGCACCGCAAGTTTCAGTGATAAGGACTATTTGGGAGGAAAATCATCTTCTGATAATCTCGCGATAGGGTGTTCGGGTCCGATCGGGATAGTTCGGATTATTCGCTCGGTCGGGTGGTGATTCGTTGAGTGGTGGTACGGAGGCAAGACAGTCGTGCCCCAAACGCCGAGAAGATTGGACGCTCAGTGGGGGAGAACTAAGATACGAACGACGCGATTGGACAACGAGGAATTTTCCGACTTTTTCAAATAACGGTAAGCCAATTTCTGCTTCTTGGCGTCGCTGATTTTTTTTTCAGAAATTTACAATTTTACAGACCTTAAAAAAAATTCAGAAGACAATATTTGAAAAAATTATGTATCTTCAAAAATATTTTTAAATATTCTGTATAAAAAAAAAACAATAATGAAAATTATGCGAAATTTTTCTCATTTCTTTTAAATCTAAGGCTTTGGGACAAAGTTCAGTTGAAGAGGAATTGTATGGTAAATAGTTTAGGCCATGTTCACATTCCCATAGTCTGTGTCCGTACGTGCGAATGTGTCGCGTAACACATGTCCAGGAATTATTCCGCATACTATTTGTTCTCGTGAAACAATTTATATGCAGAAAAGAGGTACGCACTCGGAGTGCGTGACTGTTTTATTAGTTAAATATAGGCAATCCGATTCAAGTAATTTTGTCACTATCGGCAGAACTTCACATTAACGCACGTTATAATTTTATTCATGAATATATTTAGTGTGAACATAACCGAACAAGCTTTAAATCAATCAAACAAACGGCATTAGTAAGAGTTAAAACTAATTTAAATAAGTATAATCTGATTAAATTACTTAAAAAAAATTCAAAGATATTTATATATTTTTTTAATCTGGAAAATTGTAAATGAAAGAATAAGAATATTTATATGGCAATTTATATAATTTGAAAACAATGAAAAATATGCGAAAAGGAAATATCATACTTTAAAAAAAAGCGGGCATTATACTAGCAATTTTGCAAAAAATGCATTAATTTTTAAAATTTAAATATACATTTATAATTTTTAACGTTTATTTTAAATATATTTTTTTAAAGATAAAATCTCAAATCGAGACAGCAGCGAAAATTAAACATTTGTATCCCAAAAAATACAATAAACATATTCAAATACTAAATATGTTAATAGTTATTCTATTATTATATATTCATAAATTAAATAAAATTGGATTTTTTACTCTCGCAATATTGCAAAATAATTAATGAAAAATTATAATTTACATATAATAATTTTTTTTTTAAAATCTCAAACGTAGACAAAAATAAAAAAAAACTTTTTTTTAAGAATACAATACATTATAAATTCCAAACAATGAAAAACATGTAAAAATAAAATATCTTTTAAAACCCAAAAAAAAAAAAAAATATATAACTAAATTTTGGAAAAGATCACTAATTTATAATTTAAATGTATCGTCAGTTTAAGTTAATACAAAGATTCAAAAGGTAAACTCAAAGTATTGAATACAAAAATTAAATATATAGCTTACAGTATTTTTGCAAAACCTCTAGCTTTTAAGGAAATTATTGAAATTCTGATATTTTATTTATAAGTGGTATTTTTACAAAGTTTTTCATTTGATGAGATAAGTTTTATATATTTCACGAAATTTCTGAAACTAAAGTTTTATGTTTTTAGCGAACGGTGGAAATTATAAAAAATATTCTATTAAATAAAACATCAAATTTTAAAATCTTATAAGAATCTAAATGGAAAACACTGTAGTAAATATTGATTCAGTAATTAAGACTAAAACCTTTTTAAATCCATTAAATTATTTAATAATAAAATAAAAACTGGGAATCTTTTAAATAATTTAAAAGAAGTGTTAAGTTTTAAAATTAAAAAATGAATGCTTAAAAATATATTTTCTTGACAAAAATAGTAACGAGTGATGTTTTTTTTTTATAACTAGTGAAATAAATTTAATAAACAAATGCTTTGTTCAAATATTCGAAATTCACTTCTTTCTTATATCTTCATCTGCGTCCAGTAGTGTAAGGGCAATACCACATCGGTGCAGCGTTATCTTGGTCGTCAATTAGGAGAAGGCAAGATGAACCATCCTACGCTTCAGATGCCAATCCAGAGTGATATAAAATTAAAAGCACAGTGAAGAAAACAGTAAAATTTATTTTGACCCCTCGCAAAATTGAACCCAGGACCTAAGACGCGATAGGGAAACACGCTTACCACTGCGGACACAATTTTTTATTTTTTTATTTTTAAAATCAGATGCGATTAAAACGAGGAAATAGACAAATAATTTAATTGTCGTACGTGGGCGTTGAACACGACCACAATTCTTCGTTGAACTTTAAGAAAAAAAACATTCGCACTATGAGATCACGATCTATGATGGATAGTTCTATACAACCCTTAGAGGGGGGGAGTGGCAGCGCAATTCCATCCTTATATGTATACGTAATAAATGCCATTGTTCTCTGACACGGTCCTAAGGGTGAATATAACATACTATATGTTATTACATAACATGTAGGTACGTCCACAAATGTATAGGATATTTAGGGAGAAATTTGGCCAACTTGGGGTAAAATTGCAAACGCAACTAATGGGGTTGGTTAATGGTAAAAATTATGGTTCTATTTTTCTCTCCCTTAACCGAAACTGCTGGTGATTTTGGCAGTAATCAATAATCAATAAGGTGTATTGATTTTGGTTTATTTGGGGTAACTTTGTGGCCTCATTCAAAATAAATAATCTGTCGTTATGTTTTTTCACTCTCGAAATTCTCGACTCTCTGTAAAAACAATAAACGTAACTAATATGAATGTTTAGATTAATTGATTCGGCAGTGACTTTTTGGTAAAATCCATACATTTTTTATTTAAGTATTACTAAGTAAATACCACTTTTTCTTAAAAAAATTTGTGACACGTGTTCGATGCATTCCGTATTATTTTCAAACACCGTATGTGAAGCTAATTCTAAATTTTAGAGTTGGGTCCTTGGGACGTTGAAGGTTGAAGAGGGGGTAGGAGCTGTTTCTTATTTTTATTTATTTATTAAATTTTTATGAAAAAAATTGTTTTTAAAATACTTTTTATTAATTTATTTCATTTTTATTTGGTAAAAATGTTTTTGAAATTCGTGTGAAGTACATTTAAAATGTACATAGCAACCACATTGAAAAAAAGTTTAAAATTTAAACGAGATAATTTACGTATATTCTCACACACATAAGCAGTGGCGTACATGAGTTAGTACCCTTCTTAAAGGGAATAAGATTTTTTTAAACTGTGATATTGAAAGAAATATAGGTTTATCTAAAATGTTTTCTTGATTATCTTTCAGTGACAAAACACGTATCATTCAAAGTTTTCAAACTGAGATCTATAGGAAGTTTTAAAAATGTTGTTTTGAAATTAGTACTCTGTTTCTCCTACTGCCTATGGTAATAAAAAAAGTGTTCAAGCCAAAATATCATTATAAATAGATTAAAAAAATAGAATAAAAAAAACAACTAAAAATTGACGAAACTAAAGAAAAAAATTGCACTCTATTTTGAGCATAGTTGAAGCACCAAAGGGTACAAGTGTTTTGAAAGAAAAATGTATGGTGGATTCTATTCATAGCTCCGAGAAATGCATGTTAGTGCATTCTATAATATTTGACCCGAGCGGAAACGTGTGGGCTCGAGGTATGGTGATATATTATGCGATTGTTGAAACTACATACCATTGTACCACCGAGTAAATGTATAAACTTGTACCCCCGTGGATACAGGTATTCCTTAATAACAAGAATTTTACACAGTTTATAAAGTGCCATATCCGTAAAATACTACGTGAAATACATTCAATTCAAATTCGTACACTGAAGTGATATTTAAAAAAAAAAAAGGATTCCTCTATCAAATATTCATTCATTTATTTAATTTAACAGTTTTATAAATTTTTTATAAATTTAATTTAAAAAATAAATAAATCTATCAATAAATTGAAGGAAAAGAAAATAAATTTCAATTTTCGAAAACAAATACGTCCTTATTTTTTTATTATTAAGACCATATAAGTCTCACTGATTCTAACTGTTGATGTAAGAGCAATCTATGCCATTGGATCTACAACAGCAAAGGCACGTTCGCTAAATTAAGTGCGCAGGTTGTGAACTGGTTAGATCACTTTACCCATGGCAGTTATTGTAGATATTCTTATTCGTCCGGTATGCACAGCTTTTCCATACATAGATACCCTGGATCCGTATCATGCATTGATTTATATATAAGTAGACAGAGGTTGATTTTCACCCTTTTAGTGCAGTAAAATGTATAAAACGCAAAAAATATTGATTAAGTACATGATATAAACTTCGAAAATAATATACGGAAAAAACTTGTGGAATATTAAAGGTTTTTTTTAAGCATAACATTTAACCCGATAGCTTCCTGATCGTTGATAAAAAAATAATGTCAGGTATTGGAGAACAATGCACTATTAAAATTAATTAATATTATAAAACTGCTTTTTTTCGACATCAAAATATGATACATATGTTTGATTACGTCTTTATAGTTTATTAATTACTTAATCGTATCACGGAAAAATAGGACAGATAAAAATTCATGTATCTTACACACTATCAACAAAATACGTTACTGAAATCTTGCATTGTATTTTAAAACAAAAATCTTTATTAAAATATAACAGTAGAAATCTCAAAAGTATAAATGTTGACTACATACATATACTGTAATGGAATCAATCATCAGAAGCTGCAATGAATTTACCAATTATTTATTTGTCATTTTGAGGTAATACGAGTATCAATATACGAGCAGATATTTTGAATTGAAAATTTACTTGGTACCAATTCAAATCCAATATTTGCACCGTATATATTAGATGCGTCGAAAGAAAGTGGTGGTTTAACCAAGTAAAATTTAAATGAAAAATAAATACAATTAAGTTAAATTTCCGGAAGCATTTATAACTCAATGTCAAGGGTCAAAAAAAGAACCATTGGCAAAGTTATTTTACAATATTGTGATATTAGATTCTTTGAATTCAACAATACACTACAATTTGGTTCTATTATGCCCGGATTTCGACATCTCCGACACAACACCCCGCACTGAGGTAAAAATACAACAAATTTCAACAGAAAGTGAGTCTGTTATATCTGACAATGCCACTCGAGCTATTCAAAATATTTTGTAGCTCGTTTTTTCGAACTTTGATATGTCGGATGATTAACGACCGGTCCACTGGACTGTCGGATACCATCGATGATAGATTCCGAGTCGAGTTTCTTTCTGTGAACCTAATTAGATATAATCGGAACTCTTGCTTTTGAATTACTGCAACTAACTAGTGTAAATTCAATCCATTTACAAAATGCATTGCCCAATCGTGTAACTCGTGTTGAGTGATTTTTTTACAGATGAGAATTCAATGCGTAAGGCTGAATACTAAAAGCAATTTGAATACTTTTACTTCTGCATTCAAAACGCATTATAATATTAAGCGTAAAAAACATCCGAGTCATTTAACTTTTTTTTACAAAAGTTGCAGGTACTTTTCAAATACAATCCTGATAATTTGTATATATTTGTATGTTTTGTATATAAACTCTAAAATCAAATACTACAATATAAATCAAGAGTACAGCCGGATAAAAAACCAAGTTAAAAAAAAAACAAATGTTTTTTACATTTAAAATCGAGTTTTATGGATTTTCAATTTAAAAAAAGTTTTTTCAAAAATTTAAAATGGCTTTACGATGTACGACAAAAAAGGTTCAAAAACTACAAAAAAAAAGACAATATTTTTAGTACCATCGAAAATTCGTAATTTTTGCTTAAAATATGTTTTTCCTATTTGTTAACTAATCGTACGAAATTTGTAATTTGAATAATTAATACAGCAAAATTATTTTTAATACTTACGACTAAACTTGTAAACCATTCTCAACTATTTCATTTTGAGAAAATATTTCAAATCGCTTAAAACTATTTTTGGTAGTTTAAATCATTTGAAATCGTTTGGTAGTATTAGCTTAATATGCTAACCTGGCCTGCCAAAAGCAAAGGATGTTTTAAATCGTTGGTTTTTATTTTATATGATTTTATAGATTTTTTTTCATAATTTTTTTATTGCTTTAAAAATAGTGACTGGGGTATTTATTTCAAAATTTATTTTTACATTATTTTGTATTAGAACAAACATAAAAAAACGTTTTAGTATGAAATATTAGTACTATTGTGGGTTTTAAACGCATTCATTGATTACAATTTAAATTGAAATAAAAAAAAATAAATTGCGTATATTTCACCCAAATCTCGGGAAATTTATAATCTCTAAGTACCAGAAATTTTACGTGCGATACAAAAAATCTACATGCGATTGCTAATGAAATATTTGCTAAGACACCAATAAACTCATTAATATTCTTCTAGCGAATTTAAACTTAATTATTAAGCTGATATGATATTGAGGTACACATAGTTTGCAGTCTCCGTGTAGTGTTTCATAAATACCTTCGCTGATGTCAATAAACTAAAGATGACCGTTAATTTGGACTGACAAAAAGCTGGCAAGCCTTGAACCAACTGAGATGAAGATAAACGTAATCGAAACATCGATACGATTATCGGTATCAAAGTACTATAAACTTCATTTCACAAATTGGATTAATCAATATAAATACGAATATCTCACTATTTTTTACAAATATTTGCTTTTATCGTTATATTAAATAATAAATATCCGTTTTTATTATTTTTTGGTTTTTCTTTTAAAAAAATATATTTTTTTAGATATCTCAACATAGATGACGAAAAATATGGAAGTTACACGAGTGTAAAGTGATCACTAACCAGCTTGTGACAGGTCATAAGCCCTGTAAATGTCCAGACTTCCATTTCCTCTTCATCTATGTAGAGATGTCAAAAACTTATTCATTCATTCTTATCCACTTTTAATAGTGCAAAGGATACAGAATCCTGTCATTGACACGGTGTTAGCATGGCCAATCATTATTTGAAGGCAAGGTGATCAGTCCAAGGTGATAAATGAACTATGTGACAAATCTTGACTGATATAGAATATCGAATCCATTGTATCTATTGTATTGTTAAAATATATTTTTAAAAACATATTTACATCTTTTTTAAACTCCTTACCATTCAATAACTCATTTCATTTCAAAATTATGTTTTTATTTTGATGAAAAACGTTATTTTCAACACAAAAACGGTGTTTTAATAAAAAATTTAAATACGTTACCTGGGTTTAAAGTAAATTAAGATGCGGGCTACAGATTATCCCGCCTTAATATAAATATATTTATTACATTAAGAGTACTTTCGTTTCGAGGTCATTGGCATCACTCCGGAATCATCAAAGTGTCAAAATGTAGCGAGTTACCAATATACAGGTTGAGATATATATTAACAGGTAGAAATCATGCACACATTTCCAATGTACAGGTAGATATTACAAATATACAAATTTTGTTTGCTTTTCCGATTATCACTAGCGTTGTTAGGGCGACTGACACTCGCGGACCCATAATCGAGTTTTGACTGCTTGGTTGCTTTGGCGAATATATGCGAAATGTTTCTGTAAACATGACGCTGACTGGACTCATTGTAAACCGACTCTTTAAATGATGATTTACGATTTGTTTGTTCCTATTTTAAATTACCCCTATTTAGAATTATAATGTTTTATTTCTGTTCAAATTCTAAACTAAAAAATTCAACTTTAAATTCGTGACGAATATATTGTTTATATTCTTTATCAATTAAGAAAAATTACATTTTATTCTTAATTTGATCAGTTTGTAATCTGTTCAAATTCTAGACAAAAAATCCAACTTAAAATTCATGACGAATATATTGTTAACATTCCTTATTATTATTTTATTTTTGACGAATATGTTGTTCCTATTCTTAATTCCACATTTGAATTTGAAATACTTTTTATTCTTAATTTCATCACTTGTTAAACGTCGACCATAAAATCCAACTTTAAATTCATGACGAATATATTGTTTTTTTTCTTTATTAATTAAAAAAAATTAAATTACATTTTATTCTTAATTTGATCAGTTGGTAATCTGTTCAAATTCTACACCGAAAAATTCAACTTTAAATTCGTGACGAATATATTGTTTATATTCTTAATTAATTTAAAAAAAAAAACATTATATTCTTAATTTGATCAGTTGGTAAACTGTTCAAATTCTAGACAAAAAATCCAACTTAAAATTCATGACGAATATATTGTTAACATTCCTTATTATTATTATTTTTTTAATTTAAAAAGCACATTATTCTAAATTTGATCGATTGGTAATCTGTTCAAATTCTAGACCAAAAAATCCAACTTTAAAATTATGATGAGTATATTGTTTCTATTCTTAATACAAAATTTGAATTTTAACTAATTTTTATTCTTAATTTGATTATTTATTTACTAAACAAATACATTGTTTCTAGTTTGTAATTATTTCAAAATTAGAATTTCAGTATTTTTTTTCTTCATATAAATTTAATAAGTGATAAAATGTTGACAAAAAAACTAATTCACGACGAGTAATGTTCCAAATTTTAATTGAAAATTTTAATTGAAATATGTTTTTTAAGCTTCATCCAATAATACATAAAAAATATTTAGATATTTTTATCCACCGTGTGTTTGAATATTGAAAATATGAATATAGTCTATAGAGGTAGGATGAAAAATGTGTGGTGGATGAAGACGCGTAGAACATTGAACCTTGGCTGCAGAAGTTTGCGGTTAGGTTAGGTTGGATACGGTAAGGAAAGGTGAGGGTGAGATAGGTTAGAAATATGATACGGGCAAGTGACAAGAGGATAATAAATGGAATATTATTGCCTCTTCGATACACAGGGATAAGGGATACGTACATTTCGAGATTGAGATAATTCTATATCCAATGCGTCAATATGTTATCAATATTAATTTATTTTATGGGATAACGCGTATATGTAGTACCTACGTAGATTTTTTACATTTTTTTTGAGATCTCAACATAAATGAAGAAGAATATGGAAGTCTGGGCATTTATAAAGCTTACGACCATCATAGGCGGGTTTACGTGATCAATTTACACACACGAATAAATGCCCAGACTTCCATATTCTTCTTCATTTTTGTTGAGATGTTAAAAAACAATGTAAAAAATAACTCTTAATTGGAGATAATCCAGATATGTGAACAAGTATTTGGACATACTCAAAATGTTTTAAACCTACGTAGGTACTTATCTGAGTTATAGTTACCCGTTAGTTTAATATTTTAATTTTATTTCAAAATATAAACACGTAGAGACAATTCCGTTTAATTGGACCACCGGGTTATTGTGGCAGCCGCTATGAGGCCCAAATTTTAGGGAATGGAAAAAAATCCAAGAAATTTACAGTAATTTATGGGTTGGTGGATTTTGTTGCGTTCATAAATTGCTGCAGTACCTTGGTCGTCAAGTATGTAAAAATCTGGTGTTAAGTTATTGACATTGCATTTTCTCAATTTTTTGACAAGCTTTCGTATCTGTATTTTCACAAATTTTACTAAAGAGCGTTTTTGTGTTTACTGATATTACCGTTAATGGTCATCTCAAGTATATATTTTTTTAAAAATTTAATTTTTTACCAATGTTGAAAAATAAGTTTAATTACTTCATATTAATTTATTCATTCAGTCCGCCTCCGTAGTGTAATGGTCAGCACGCTCGGCTACCGTTCTGGAGGTGCCGGGTTCGATTCCCAAGGGGGGTAAAATAAATATAAGTGATTTTTTCGCTGTCATATTTATTCAATATTACCCTGGACTGGTACCTGAAGCGGAGGGCTGATCACCTTTCCTTCATGTGTAAACGATCAAGATAACCCTGCGTTTATATGACGCAGTGCCCTATGCACAATTGGGGTGCGGATAAGGGTTTTATATATATATATTATAATTTATTCATTTGCTGTTAACTTTGTGCAATAACATTATGATATTAATATTAAAATAAAATACTTGTAAAATACCATTTTTGAGTTTATTCATGTAAACTAAAAATGAGAACTATAGATGTTCTCATGTGAAATTATTTTTAAAGATATATTAAAAAAAATATATTTAAAATCTGTTACATGATGAATTAAATGTTTTTTTCGATAGCTTTTTGAACAGCTCATGTATGAAATTCTACAAAATGACAATTGAGAGTTAGTCAGGCAATCGACGATATGATATTTCAGGACAATATAAAACAATTGATTCGTAAATACATTAACTTTATTGAAAGACAGTTAAAAAATCAAATGGTTTTCTTTTAATTGAGTAAAAAGTCGTATATATTATTGTTGTTGTTCTGAACTAACCCGGGAAGTTTTATTAATCACCCTTAAAGTGACTAACGCCTAACCCAAGTGCCACTTACAACACAAATTAAGTAAGTTGCTTTGCCATAAGCCAAATGTGTTTACACTGATTTAATACTTGCGTGAAATGAATAAACAATCGCTGGAAACTTTATTTTGAAAACCGCAAAGGACGACTATTGCTACCCGTGGATTGGCCCCGATCTGGTGACTCAACGATACAGACTAACCCTTTAAAACCTCCCATAATATAGTATGTCGAAGACATTTTTTTAAAACAAATAATTTGATTTGGTTATTTTTTTAAATAAAGGATCCACGTATAAGCTTTATAGCGAACCACATACCAGATTTTTTATGAATAAAATTCATTTAATAAAATAACAACTTTATAGTTTTTTTTCTTCACATTTATTACTTTTTCAACTCCTGCCTTATTGTATTTGTAATATAAATTTTTGTCTAGCCTCCTATCAGTCGGATGATGTCGATAAACTAGGGAAATTTTCGCATACAATGAAAATGTATCACTTCATAACACGAAACTCCGTCACTGGTCAAATAAAATATGTGTACGAATAACTATATATGTGTTAGTTTATTGTATAAAATGCAGTTCCTCCAAGAAATGTCAAAAAAATCCAATGAATACAATTCATTTGTATTAATTTTATGTTTATTTAAACGTTTTAAAATGATAATTCATACAAACAATTGGAAAATTAATCGTAAACAATTCATGAAAAAAAAAAAGTTTTAGTAAATTTAGGTAAATTTCGAGCCACTCACCTCCGATTCTCCATGACAACAGGAGTTACCGCAGGACCACGATCTGAAATAAAAAAGACACCCCAATCTGATTAACAGTTAATCATTAAAAAACGAAAAATAAATGTTTGATTATTTAGTTAGTTACATGGATGCAATGGGTTATAAGGCTACCGTAATGCGCGATAAAGAGTTAATTTGCAGCAGTGAGCTGTGTTAACACTCCTTTTCAGCGATTGCTTTCCTCAAATCCCACACGTAATATGCAAATTGCAAAGGTTATTGTGACGTCTGCCTTATGTGCAACATCTAATGAGGCGGTTTCACAATCGCGCATTTTAAATACAAAGGCAAAACAGAGGACAAACATTTTTTATTCTTGAAACCTGATACATCCTGACTCAGTAATAGAAGTCCTCGGATTAATGCCCCCACTCATATGTATTATATGAAACTTGATTTGTATTTCAAATCACAATGCGTTTATAGAGTCTGTCTGCGGTATCATTTTATTATTATTATTGTATTGTAACCTAAAATAGATGCTATATTAAAAAATCTAATTTATTTCTAAAATTATATGTAACATCTTTTATGTATGTGAAAGTGAAGGAAGCTATGCATTAAAAAAAATACAGTTCTTTTAACCCCTCTGTACTGAATAGATCAAAGGACACTGCATCGTATTACAGCAATGTTATTTTGATCGTTAATGGTGATCAGTTCAGCGTTTCAGATGATATTTGATAAATATTAAAAATAAAAATTATTTAAATTTATTTTGATCACCTTGCTAATAGAACTCAAGACGTCCAACAAGACACCCAAATCCGCGCTAACTACGACAAAATCTTTCAGTTCGAAAATATATATATTTTACAAAATTTCAATGAACATATTGACTTCATTATAAAAAAAACTATGTTGCTTTTTACATGTTTATTTCATTTGACCATTGACTAGATTTCGTCGTTATCAACATCACGAGTCTGATGATATCGGTAACAACGAAACCCTGCTAATTTACAATTAATAAGAGTAGAAGTAGCTTTATGGTTGTTATTTTTAATATGCGTTTAAAATGTAATACCTCCAAGCACAATTAGTACAAAATAAATAAATTAGTTTCATTAGTTTCAAAATTCTGTCGATTAACTACGAAGTATCAAAAAAATTTATTCTTTAAAATGAACATCTTTTATTGTTCATCTTCATTCATCTTGTATTATTCACGTTAAAATACAGTTAAATCGAGAAAAATCAACTTTAAACATTTTCTTTATCTATAACACTTAATCAAACACATTTTTCTGCTCACTATTTGGTGCATAAAAGACAAAATAAAACAAATTAACAAAATACCAAGTGAACGTGTCCCACTTCTTGTAAAATTCTGTTCACGTGCCTTCCTCATTTTCGCCAGTTGCAATGCGTTTTTTTTAAACCTATAAAGAACATTTGCCATTACGGGCTATGTGCCGAAAATATAAACCGGATTCGGCTCGCCATTATTCGCATACTTTACAAAAGTATGTGACACAGTTGCATACCAAAATTGACGACTAGAGACAAGGAGTCATAGGACAAATGTGCAACAGGCCACACCACGTCGCGTCTAAATAAAATCATTTGCATATTACGCGACTACCGTGTTCCCCGTAGAATGAAAAACAACATTCTTTTGAACAGATCACTAAAAAAACAGTAAAGTCCAGTATTTACCTTAAAAAAATAAATGCAGATCTAAAAAATCGTTTTCATCTCCTGATTGTGGCATTCCACATCAAAGGCTAGTAATAATCGTGTTTATTTTGACATTGTCTACAATAGCTATATTTTCATTTTAAAATAACCATTTATACTGTCAGCATTAGCGCTAACATTTTACATTACATTTTTAATTAAATTTTTTACTTAGTAAGTACCCATATTTCTTCAAATCTACTGTGACACGTCTTTCGATACATTACGCATTATTTTCAAACACCGTAAATGATGCGGAATGCATCGAAACACGTGTCACAGTAGATTTTAAGAAATAGTGGTATTTACTAAGTAATTTTTAAAATTAAAAATGGATAGGTTTTTCCACAAAGTTATTGCCGAATCAATTAATGAAATTTTACATTACTTTTATTAAATTCCGAAATGTATTGCTAAATCATCAATGATTAAGATTTTATTCTATATTATTTCGAGAAATAAAAATACTTTGTGTTCTAATCCACTCACATTTTTATTAACCAACTAGTTTCGGCAACAACCTGTTGCCCTCTTCAGGGTTATATTTATTACTAGTAATAAATATAAGTATGGTTAATAAAAATGTGAGTGGATCAGAACACAAAGTATTTTTATTTCTCGAAATAATATATCAATATGATCCACAAAGTTAATGCTTTCAATATTAAAAAAAAGATTTTATTCGTTTTACAGTCAGTGAATCTTCTTTTAGCGTACAAGGCGTTTCTGACAACTCAATCATTACTTTTTGTCACATACGAACACATGATATGGTACAAACATGGTTGTCAAGCTGTCAGACGGTAGCGTTACTTTCTCCGTCTTTGGGCGGCCTTTGTACGGTTTGGGGGGCTTTTGTCCGCCTCTATGGTCGCGCACAATGGAGCCATGATATTGACATTACCCTCATGACATAAAAATTTGACGACTCGTCCGTGAAAATGTGCCACATGTAAATTTGAGGGCTACATGTGTATTTTTTTATAATAATATGCACAATGCACATATTATCTCTTTTTCATTTGTACGTTTTGTATATTGGGCTATTATGTCGCATGAAAATAGTAATAAAATAATACTACACTAAGTATTAACGAAATCATTTCGTAGAAATATTTTTTTAATGATATGTCGACAAAATGAAAAATAATATCGGAGTTTCGTCATAAATAGGGCTTACGATCTGTCATAGGCTGGTTTAAGTGATTACTATAACATAAACTATACAACCCATGATTGACAACCAGACTACTTAAATTTGGCGATATCTATTAGTTGAAATTTTTAATAGCAGAAACCTTTATGATATGTTCATAAGATTATTCCCAAATTATTTTACATACTAAGGAGACCTTTAAATATCATTTAATTTTATTAAAACCTTATTTTGACCAGTTTTCTTATTCACTATAGTTTTAATGTGTTTTTTTTTTGAAATGGTAAATTCTTGATATAAATAATTCCTAAGTGGAGCATAATCCAGAATTTCTGAACAAAAGTATTGACACATTTGAATTATTGTGAATATACTGACTAAAATAAGGGTATAGAGTTGTTACCTTAAAAATATACAAAAATAAATAAAATGACGAAGCTATTTTATTACTTTTTTATCATGATATTTATGATAAATGATACTGATATTATGACTCACCCTAGAAATTTTTTTCAGTGTAACCTTTAAGTCATGTAGATGACAAGATAATAGGAGAAACATTACATAGTATTTTTTTTAAATATTATATGTATTTAGCATGTATTACATGGGTGTAAATAATATTAAGTATTTTTTGTGTTTGAAAATCTTCACCCATAGCAATTTATCAGATCTTCGATCAATCTCTAAGCATATTAATATTTATAGTGGTTACATACATATATTAATCCGTTTCTAACGTAATGCTTTATTTTATTGAATAATAATTTGCATGAAAATACGTTAAAATACTAAAATATATAACTGAACACGGTCCGTAAAATTATGAATGAAAACTAAATGTCACGTGATTGTGAGTAATACATTATGAACTCGTGAATGACTGGACTAAGATCAGTTTTAAAAACTGTATTGAGACTTTTTGGAATTTCTAAATTCAGTTACATCACTCTACTACTGTATAAACTATACTAGTTATGCTCTCCCGAAAGGGTAGAGGTTAGATTAAAAATAAATCAAAGCAAAGAGTATCTAAAAATGCTGTGTATATAATGATTTTTTTCTTTTGCATATTGGATTTGAGTGGTTCGCGTACGTAGCGCTTCAAATTGAAGTCGCATTTATTTACGCGAATAAAACTACACGTACACGTATCATGTGATTCCAGTTCGGAATTTCAAATCACTGGCGCCTGTACGAAAGTGGTTTAAATTTTGGCTCATTTTTGGCATTGTTCATCTTTCAGTTATGAAACAACTCAGACTTTCAAAACTTGCAAAGAAACATCGCGACTTGCACACTTTCACATAACGATGGGAATCGTTCATTTGGTGTATTGATTGATTGGCGTGAGCTTTATAGAACTGTATAATAAATCAAACACTTTACATTATATATATTTTCTTTAATATAATAAATTTAATAACTTGCGTGGAAGCCTTTATTAAAAACGATAATTGACAATCAATATCCTATACAGCGGGATTTAGTACTCTTGTTAAATTTTGAAGTTCTAAAGAAAAGTCTACCCAAAAATGAAATGAACTAAATTTTCACACCATATATAAAATATCCTATGTACTTTTGAAATCTTCATTTTCTAGTAAATTACCATCGCTTTGTACACATAAAATCCAAATTTCACTTACATATTGTTGAAAACTTGGCATGATCAAGTATTTCAAATATTTGAAAGTGGTCAGGTCAATATAATCGGCGTGTTTGTATGAGAAGATGTATGAATGTAGAAGAGGCAAAGATTGTGTGCAAAGACAGATTGGTGTGGCATTCTATTATCTCTATCAACCCCTGCGGTGAAGTGGCGTAAAGGTTAGTTAGTTAGTTAGTTTCATTTTTATTTTATGTTTTTAGTTAATTTTTATTCGTTTTCGATTTCAGACGATTGCGTCATTAGTTGAAATGAAAAAGTCAAGTTTCGTTGACATTTACACGTGACTTTAGACATTTTGTCTGTGGATTAAGGTCCCTATTAAAGTTTGGCGGTGACATGTTCGACATGTTGCCGATTGTACACTAAATTGAAATACTATTTCTGGTATAATGTATACATCATGTGGTTTATGTGTGTTTATGGTGATACAACGTGATAAATATAATAAGTCGTTTGTTGAATCAGGGTTGAGTGATTTGTGACATACTTAAATCGAATTAAATGTCCATAAAATATTTTATGGCGGCCTCTGCCGTAACAGTGACTTGTGAAGATCGTGTTACTCCGATCGAAACGCGCCAAGATTTTTCTGAACGCGCTTCCGTAAAATTATTAAGAGGAAAGTACACTTATTTATTATTTTAATTATTTTAAAATTATATTTCATAATGCACACGCAACGAAAAAAAAAATTACGTAATGCAAGAATTAATTGTGCAATATTTCAGAACATTGGATTGTTAACAATAAATCTGCCTTCATTTTATACAATAACTTAAAAAATACATAATACACTTACTAGTAATGCAATCTTAAAAATATTGTTCACTGTTATGTTCTATCAACAATTCACTACAAACGCGGTTTCAAAGTATATATTATCAATTACGATTTAACACGAAACAACTTCACGTTTTGATAAATGCGCATAAACTGAAAAAAGTTAAGGTCTGGTCATACATTAAGTAACCATAGTCAAATATACTCGTATGCCATAGACAATTCATGATTTTTTTTTACTGTAATAACAAATATTGTACATACATGATTGAATAAATAATATATATACAAGTACATATAACACTCTCCTTATCATTTATCGTTCACTTTGTGCAATACCATTGAAAGATATATTTTTTTAAAGTGCTATTTTACAAAATGAACGATGATAAGGACAGTATTATATTACCATACCACAAAGTTAACAATGCTTTTAATACACAAAATATATGAGTATCCTTTGTTGGCCATCTCACTAGGTATTATTGTCTGTTTGGAGATAGCTAGCTAGTTTATATTTATTAAATTAAACCATATCGGCTTCCTATGTGGAGCGTATGGAGTACAAAACTGTCTCCAGATTTTCTGTTGGCCGCCAGCTCCTTTGCATCCTCCCAAGTTTTGAAACCCGAAATGCAGACGAGAACTGCCGACGAATTGTCAGCAGTGGTCGTCCTGGGCGGCGCGAACCTGATGCCTTGTAAAAGAGGCAAGCTTGATTAAGGCTCTCGGGAGGCATTTAGAGTACATGACCAAGCCAACTGAATCGCCTTTTTTGACGAAAGTTGTATGTATAAAGGTGATTTACTAATTTTTGGTATATGATAAGAACGGAATATTGAAACAGAAAGAAAAAGCGTATACAACAACTTGTTTCTCGACAAAAACTGATTTGATCCAATATAAGCAAGCTTTCTCGTCTTCGGCAGTAATATGACAGGCAATCGGCACAACATACCCAAACACACAAGGGGAATTATTAAGGATCGCGAATGTGAGACAGTGAATCATTTCGAGCAACTGGGCTTCAGACGAAAGGCCCACACCGACAACCGATCGCGTTTCGCTGGTAAGGACATCATCTATGTAGGTTTTATAAATATGTAGGTTGAATCGTAAGCAATAATTCTGTCCGCTTTGGAAAAGGTTACAATCCAACTTTTGACTGATACATTAAACACCCACATATGTTACATTTCCATGTATTATTTTAGCTACATAATATTTCACCAAGGAAATGAAATTAGTTGTGTTTTAAGAAACACATCGTTAGTGTAAATAAAATAAAATATGGCCAACATGACGTTCGTAATAATGCCAAAACAAGAGCATATTTTTTTGTGGGTGACTTTCAATTTTTAAAACCAAAAAGTAGAATTAATAAATCTATCCAAGGATTTTATTATTGATCTTAGTTTAGATCTGAAGAACATGAAAAATCCACACATATATTATCCTGTATGTGCGTATTTATTGGTCAAGTACGTATTTAGTAACCAATTAACCATCACGACGCTTTTTCGCAGGGGTAGGCAGTAGAGAATAGAACGCCAAATCATTTTGGTATTTTGACATCTCAACACAGATGATAAGGAATATGGGAGTCTTATTTACAGGGCTTACGACCCGTTGACTGGTTTAAGTGATCACTTTAAATACGTGTAACACTAACCATTTTACCTACGATTGACAACCACACAATTCAATTTGTTAAAACTCATTTGCAAATATTCTTTCTTAGTCATTCTTACGTTATCCATTCAATCCACATGTCCATATGAACTTAAAGAACTTTTCTTATCCTTTTCAATTATCTCTAGTAGTTAGCCTTACGTTACTTTCTAATATCGTCATTTTCAATTCTGCCATACAATGATTTTCCGCACATTCGTCTGAAGGAACGCATTTCAGTAGCATTCACTCTGCTTTCATCCATCCTTTCGCAATACCATATTTTTCTCTCATACATCAGTGTCGGTGCCAGCACGCTTTAAATAAACACTATATGGAATTTATAAAAGGACAAGGATGGTTATCACACTCATCAATTGAAAAAAAGCTTCAAATGTCAGTGGTTAGTTGGAAGGTATTAATTTTCATGAGTAATATGTAATATTTCTCGACCACCGGTCGCCGGGACGGGTACAATAGGCCCGTTAGGCCGGGACTGACAGCACAATGGGCCGCACGCTCGGGCTCGACGGGGTTAATTGCAGCCGGGGCGGGGGTGTTAAATAATTTGTTTTATTAGAGATACCGACATGGATTTTTTATTACCGACATCTTAGGACTCTTATTTTTAATTTTAGGGTTCATTACACAGGTCTTTGATCCTTGATAGTAACACCGTTCCCTGCGGTCATAAAATCTCTCTCTGTATGTAGCTAAAACAATTTATGTTGTAATCCATACCTATAAATAACAAATGTGGCGTTTATATCTAATATATCGTCGAAGAAAAAACATTTAGAATATTTCCATTGAATATCGTCCGCTATAAATATATATTTATATATATTTTTAAATCATAGAAATTAATTTTTGTATATACTTGCAAATATTAATATACATAGGTGTGTTTCTATTGACTTCGTGGATTTTTCGTGGATATATGAAATTAATTCAAACACACTTATTTTCTACTTGATATTCTTTCAATAAAAAAAGAAATTTTAAATAAAATAAAATAATTCTGTTACTGGTTAAATTTAGCATATATGATATAACATTAGTTAAGATGTAAAATATGTTTGTCTGTGTTTTACGAGCAAATATTATATGATAAAAAAATATGAAAAAATAATTGCACCGCATATTTTAGTTAACGAGGGATTTGTACATTTGCTTCAATTAACTATACTAATACCACGATTACAGAGTATGATAAAATATTGAAATAAGTATTTTGGAATCACCTAACGTCCAAGTCACTGTAATCTAGCTACAGCTTATGCAACACCGTTTATCATGTTCTAACGTTATAAGTTCCATAGCCTTATCGTAGTATAAATGTGGTTCCTTTTTTTTATAATCAAAGTCACTATAATTTTATCTTGAGGGAAATTTTTTGATCAAAAACACTAAACACTTACACTTTTAAAATAAGTAAAAAAAAATCATGATAATTTTAACCGTAAATACATAACAATGAAATCCATCCTTTTCTACTTGCACACATATAACTAAGAGCAGTTTTGAAATAAGAATTTGAAAAATTCAATAAAGATATAATAGATGACGGTCGTCAGCCCCGTAAATGCCCAGACTTCCATATTCTTCTTCATCTTTGATGAGATGTTAAAAAATAATATGAAAATAACTCCTGTAATTGGAGATAATCCAGATTTTGTGAACAAGTATTTGGACACACTCAAAATGTTGTAAATAAATTATCTGGTCAAATTATAAGCTTAAATAAAAATGAAAATGGTATTTTCTGGCGTTTCTCATGTGTGTGATTATAATCCAGGATTCGGACCTCACATACTAATATAAGAGTTTCTGCTTAGTAAAAAGCTTCTTTACATCTCACCAATAGATGTCTCTCGTGAAGTTCTAGTGATTCAAGAACAAGGTTTCTAAATTGGTTCATATATATAGAACTTCCAAGAATTTGAGTAGTGTGGTTGTCAATAATGGTGGATCACTCAAACCAGCCGATGACGGTCGTCAGCCCCGTAAATGCCCAGACTTCCATATTCTTCTTCATCTTTGATGAGATGTTAAAAAATAAAAAATAATAAGATATAATAGAGCACAAGAGAGGGAGAGTGAGAATACTCACTCTTTCCATCCTGTGGGTATATTTCTGCGACACCCCGCGATATCCGTGGAGCAATAATGCTACGGATTCCTTTGCTGGAAGACTTACTGTGTATGTAAATAATATACTATTTTTACGTTTTTGAAAACTGAAAAATCTTTCATGCCGCAGCGTAAAAAGAACGGATTCATCTAGGACGTGTGAATCATATTTAAAGTAATTATATTGTTGTGTATCAATCGCCCTTTGATCCCGGATCTATTATTATTTTGATGATATCATCCGAATCTTAATATTTGATAAGATTTGAGTTAAAAATAATAAAGGAAATAATTGAAATGAAAAAAAATATCACGACTTTTGAAGCGATAACTGTATGGATTATTAATAAAATACAAAACAACAACAATTTCGATGTGTAATTACTGAAAACGACTATATTTATATTTCGAAAAATACCGTTAAATTTTTTTTCGATAATTTTTTTTTGCTTGTATTGGAAAAATTTATATTTAGCAATATTAGGATAGTTTAAAGAAACAAACTGTTTTTAATTTAAGAGTAACTCGGTTAATACCACTATTTCGATTAAAGAAAATACGCATAAGAAATTCTTTGAGTGTTTTTAATTAATGTGATTCATTGTTGAATAATTTATCGAATGCCATTTTTGTAAAATATTACCTGTGGCATGCGATACAACAAAAATTGTTTTATTTGTAATTTTGCAGTCAGTTTATATATAATTATGTGAACTTTAGTTTAATAGTATGGAAAATAATGTATATTTAGCTGTACCCCCATTTATGTTTAAAATATCGTATAATCAATCAAACACATCATTAAAGTGTGACACAAAACAATTCCTTGTACTTTGTTGATATTGCAATTGCCTGGTTCATCTGAGCAAGTAACTGAGATTTAACGTTATTTTATGTAATAAATAAGTGTTTTGAAATCGTAATTACTGTGGAAAACGCAACCTTAATTGAATTCACATTAAAAACGTATATTTTCAAAGGCTATATTTATGATGTGTAAAGTTCAATTTAAAAGAGGCAATTCAATCTTTCATAATGTGTTTTTCAAATTAATCGTTTATCTTATAAACATTTCCTTAAAAAAACATTACTTTAATTGTATTTTAGAAGTCAATGTGGCGTAATTGGGTACGACGCTCGACTGTAAAACTGGCGTTGCGAGTTCGATTCCCTCCAATTGCAAAAATAATTCAAGAAATGTATTTTTCGATTAGTCTAAAGGCTTATGTATTTTTTAAACATATTTTTGCCTTCGTATTCTTACTATCCACTTAAATTAAGCACAATACGAGTCTTTGGGGATTAATCCTTAAATAAAATAAAAACTTATCCGTAGTATTCTATCGTGCGCTTTACCTATGTATGAACAACTACAATAATTAAGGTAGGATAAATGTTTGATTTTAGTACAAAATCGTGAATATTACTCCTTGAACAAAGTGATTACTTCAGTCAGTCAACGCTACGTCGCAAGTCATTTGAATGCCAATGTCCTGACTTCAAAATTCTTTTATGTTATTCTTAAAAGGATGCTGCATCTGTGTTCGGACGTCTAATATACATAAATCCTAAAATTACATAGATTTAAACTAACACTGACCCTTTTCCTAGTGATTTCAAAAGAAAAACTGCTCTTCTTATTATTGCAATATGGAGTGTGTATAAAATGAAGAATATATATATTTTCATTGTTTAATTATTGATTCAGTACAAAGTTCTACAAAAAGAGTTCGTTATCAATATAAGGGGAGTGTGCGCAGTGGGAATGTAATTCTCGAGAATAATCCATGAATGCGAGTGCAAGTTGATGTAAAAGCAAGTTACAAGTTTAGATCTGGTCGTGGTCGTGCCGATATCAGATGCAGTCATCCTGTCCAGACCATATACTCCAAACGGCAAATCTTGCATTCCAGATTATACGACTACCTCCACTCCTTGCTTAACATACAGCTCTTACATATTATTATTTACATAAGCTTCTGGGAATATTAAATATTATCAACTTATTGTATGTTACAAGTTTGCGGCAATAAATTTAGTATCTTATTTCAATAAAACAAACCTATTATATACGACGTATGATTTTATTTAATCGACGGCTGTTACTCGTAAGGTTTCAGTTCAGTCCCAAAAATTGGCGTATTTAATAGTTATTAATACAATGTTCTGATTGCCACTATGAAACGGGTATCTAATACAATTACGTTAAATTAAATTTAAGTTATTGGCAAACATATAAGACACTGCATAACCTCACTAGGTAAAGTAAATACTTATAAAGTCATTTAAAAATATTGTATAAATTTAAAAATCAAAACTCTATTTGCGACTCGTTAAATAAAAACATGTTTATTAATTTTTTATTTTTACACAAAGTGATTGAACCAAATAAATGCATAATTTAAAAAGCGAAATAAAGCAACTTTGCTTTTTGAAAAAATACAATGACGTTACTAAGGGGATTGGTTTGAAAGCAAAAAAAACTTCTTAATCGTAATAAAATGTCAGTAAAAAACTGAATAAAAACGAAAAAACGATTTTTATCACATCGATTATGATACAGTAAACAAAACACAGTTTGATTATTTGTAAAGATTTTAATGTACTGGTATGCAATCTCGAGTGTTCTAGTAATTACTGGTATTTTTTTATTCCTAATCCACTCTATTCTGCTCCATTTCTCTATGTTTCTTCACTTTCTTCATCCGTTTCCCTTCAAATATATTCCACTTTAAAATCCGAGAACTATAAGTGCAGGACTGACCACCTTTGCTTCCAATAATTAATCATCAAATAAAAACTACGTGGATAAAATGCTGTACCTTATATATCATCTCATAGAAAATAGAGTTAAATTAATTACATTATTAATATTTTTATATTTAATTAATAGTGAATTCTTAGTACAAGGTAGATTTGTTTATAAATAACGAGATGTGAGTAAATATATCGCATGTTTCGCTAATAATTATAAAATTATTAGCAACAAAGCATGTGTTAAAATTTACAATGGACAATGTCAATAAATGCGTTTGTGTTTAACAAATAGTTACTTACGCATTTACGCATTTGACATAAATAGAACTTTTACCCTTCAAATCCCAATGTCACCCACAGGTACCTTAACTTTGAAAAAAATTACAAACAAGTAAACTTAACTAACCTACTAAACTTATAGTTTCCGAGTAACATAATCAATGATTTATGCGTTCTATAAATAAAAGAACCTTAATAACGATCTATTGAAATTTATTTTTCTTAGTCACTGCAAAAAGCAATATGTCTTGTTTGAAACGTGCAGATTTTTTTGTTTGTTTTTTTCTGAAGTGCGATTTGGAATTGATGTTTTAAAATTAATTCTAAAATTCAATTATGTATGAAATTCGATGTACCTATCTAACAAAATAACCAACTATCACGCCGCTTCCCTAAAGGAGTAGGGAGAATAGAATGCCACACCACTCTGTCTTTGCAATCATTTTTCGCCTCTTCCACATTCATGCATCTCCTCATGCATACCTGACACGTCCAAGTGTTTGAAAATCTTGATCATGCCAAGTTTTCCATGGTATTTCCCTGGTCCTATTTCCAACGACATTCGCATCATAATTTTGTTTCGCTGTTCTTTCCTCACTCGTTCGTTCCATAAGTCCGCCTCTCTCAGTCTTGCATTCTTTCCTCATTTGAGCATTCTAACATACATCGTTTTGCCGTTAATCAGTTATAGGAAATTGAACCTTATGCCAGTACACTACGGAGTCCTGGTACTAATCTTAATATATGAAAGTGAAGTACGTAGTCGGTAAAAGATGTGTGAAAATAGACCGAATTCAGTCAAAATGCGATCTCGCGATATTCGTTTCATTATTCATATACAATATGAAAATATTTTTTTTTAAACACTTTCTTTAATGAAAATAAACTGTCATTTTTTATAGTAAAATAAGTTCTATTAGTAGTTCAGAAATGGAAAATGACGGGTTGATTGGTGCTACATATAGTCAGTCATGACATTGGAATTCTGAGGAACTTACGATGTACGTGAACACACTACCAAGAGCGGTGATTGATTTGTACATATCGTGTGAATACTAGACAATACTCGCTTCATGACCTGACCACCATCCAATATTCTGAGAAAAGAAATCTACACATAAAACAATGGAATATTACTTATCGATAAGCGTTTATCGATACATTTTTAAAAGGTGCAATAAAATGACACCTTCAAATAATTGATGTAGAGCACACATGATGGTCTTAAGCCTTGTAAATGCCCAGACTTCCATATTCTTCTTCATATACGCTGAGTCATGTCAAAAAAAGTCAAACTTAAATTAAAAATGGATAGATTTTACCACAAAGTGCCATATCAATAAATGACATTTTAATTTTAGTTTACTTTATTGTACAAGGCGGCGATCACTCCTGCGCTTCAGGGACCAGTCCAGGGTAAAATCACTAATATCAATTTTCACCCTCCCTGGGAATCGTACAAGGGAACTTCAGTAAGGTAGCCGAGCGTGCTGTCCATTAAACCACGGAGGCGGAATGTATATATTTATGTATATATATATATATATATATATATATATATATATATAAATATATATATATATATATATATATATGTATATATATATATATATATAAATAAATATATATATATATATATATATATATATATATATATATATATATATATATATATATATATATATATATATATATATATATATATATATATATATATATATATATATATATATATATATATATATATATATATATATATATATATATATATATATATATATATATATAAATATATATATATATATATATATATATATATATATATATATATATTTATATATTTATATATTTATATATATATATATATATATATATATATATATATATATATATATATATATATATATATATATATGTATATATATATATATATATATAAATATATATATATATATATATATATATATATATATATATATATATATATATATATATATATATATATATATATATATATATATATATATATATATATATATATATATATATATATATATATATATATATATATATATATATATATATATATATATATATATATATATATATATATATATATATATATATATATATATATATATTTACAAATACATATTTGTATTGTGTGGAAAATTCGCGAATGTATATTTTTAAACAATTTATATTTATTGAAGGTTAATAAAACACAGTTAGGAATGTTAAAATGCTTTAGGAAAAAAGTGAAATTAAATATTTTTGCATATCGTGTTATTGATTGTTCTCGCACACGTAAGTACGTTGTTTAGTTGATTTGTTGAGTAACTCACTTGGTTGAAGTGTTTTTTTAATAATCCAACTACACGTATAATAATAAAAACTTTGAATCATGTATGCATGACATCACAGCCTGAATTTATATTTAACACGTTTTTTCTCTTGTTTTTTACAGGTAAGCCATTTTTGAGACTCCTCTTCAAATCCGAAGCGAATCTTCACGAAAAAAACAAACGTATAATTGCTGGCAACACTCTAAGGTAATAATGAAGCATTATGGTTATTTATTCTGTATGAAATTGATACTTAAAATACTAAATCCATAGTCAAATTATAAATAAATAAACTTGATATCTTCCACCGAAAGTTTTTTTCAATATTTAATATTTTTTTATTGTCGTTCCATTCCCGAAACAGACTTGATCGATTTTTTTTCAAAACGACCGATTTTTAAGGATACAAAATTATTTCAAACGCATCCCAATTCTGGCATTCTATAATTTTTTTTAACAATTAAAAAAATACTGTTTTAATATCGAAATAAGAAATACAAAGGAATTTTTTAATGAAATTATCTCTAATCGGTGTATTATGCTGACTAAAGCATTAAAGTATACCTTTATCTTATATTATTATTTATAACTCCTAAAATTGGAGATAGTCCAGATTTGTAAACAAGTATTTGGACACACTCAAAATGTTGTACCTTTATCTTAATTTAAAATAAAAACAAACAAAAAAATCGAAAAATTTAAATAAAACTATTTTAAATCAATCGTCCAACACAATATAATATGCAAAGTTATACTGTACAGCAGTTTTTATACGGAACCAAATAACTGCGTCATATATTAATAATAAAACTTTACTGACTTCCCCGTATTGTTAAAAATTACTATCTATAATTATTTCAAAGTAATTTCAAATTTCGGTGAATGCATCCATTAAAAAAAATTATGTACTAACTCACGAAAATCGCACAGTGCATTCATCATACATACGAGTGATGGGAATTTACACCATTCTGAATGAAAAAAAACCTTGGTAATTGTGTGCCCGTGTCTGTATTAAATCTAACTTCTCGTTCTAATGAATGAACTTTTTACAGTACAAGAGTATTATGCAAATTTTATGCCTAACCTCGTCATACTTATTCCATTCATTAATTTATAGATGTATGAAAATTGTTAAATTATAATTTATCTAATTGAATGTACTGTAGATTCACAAACCGGATAGTTAAGAATAGTTCGTATACCGTAAGTCAATAAAATTTGTGTGTTTTTTACAGATTCGAAATTGAATAAAAACCTCGTTTATTATGTACTAATGAAATCCAATCTTTTGTTGTCTTTAAAATGTTAATTTGATTTTATTTTGATATTATTTTTTACTAACAGTTAATTACAATTTATTGTTCTCGATTTCAACAAATGTCAAAATAATTTATCCATCCAATATTTTTTTATTTCCATCCGGTTAAAAAATGATATTTTCGTTGAAAGCTTTAAAAGCTTTTGCATGTTGCATCGTGGACTTGCAAATATGTTCAAAACATTAAAATATCACATTCAATTTAAAACCAAATAACGGATGAGATTTTTAAAATCTGTACACAGGTACTCGTCTTGGTTAATGTTAAATAAATATCATCGTGAAAAATCACTAGTATTTATTTTGATCACCATGGGAATAGAACATTACGAAGGTGGATAAAATATAATGATTTTATGATTACCCGCACTCAATAGTGCATTGGTCACTGTATCAAACGGATGTAATGTTAGTTATGTGAGAAGGAAAGGTGATCAATTCTGCGCTCAAATTTGATCATTTTATTAATTTATTTAAGTGAAAGGTATTTATTTTCATATGTATGAATGTAAAATAATAAATATTTAATTTTATTAGAACACCAAAATTATAAATATGTCACTATACCACGCAACCGTTTTAAGAATCATTGATAATATAAAAAAAAAACATTGAAACAATAAACAAATTATAAAAATGTAAGTATAAATTATGTAAATTATTAATTTTCATGATGTACTCCTATCGAAAGCGGTAATGAATGAACTTCAACATTCAACTTTTTAACGCTCTTAAGCTTTATTCATTCAACTCTATAACGCGTATACATGTCACTCAGTAATTTGTTCCAATTTAACACGCTATGATTTAAATCGATTCAACGCTCTTGAAAAATCTACAAGGCTATTTTTGAATCATTTTCACGGGCTGCTACGGCTCAATCGCCGTAATATATTCAGCATTGAAAATTCGCCTCGAGCCGCAAAGTAGGTTGACTCTTATATAAGCAACCGGTCGAACCAAGTTCAAGAGTGAATCGTTGAATAAGAGAAGATCGTTGAATAACAGAACGCCGCAGGGCCCAGTGGAATGAGAGTCGAGTGGGTGGCGAGCCGGGCTCGTTATTATGAGAAAATAAAGTTGACTGGACTGCCGGACCATTGTTTCAACGAACAATTATTCACCCGGTGCGACCGAGATTTAATACTGCGGATTCACAGTCACCTAACTACAAGTTGAGATTTAATCATTTGGCATCTTATTTTCCTTAGGAAGAAAGACAGATCAAAGTGCGTCCAAATCCTTGATTACAAATCTGTGTTTCTCCACTTTTGGCTGGTTAAGTGCTCACTTTAAATTCATGTTACATTCACTATTGTAGCCATGACCATTCAAGTAAAAGTTATAATTTGACAAGTTATTTTATTGAAATGATTTTTGGTGTGTCCAAATTCGTGTTAATAAATCTGAGTTTCTCCACATCAAAGATGAAGAACAATATAGAAGTCAGAGTATTTACAGGGCTTGAGCTGATCAGAGCAGGTCATAAGCGCTGTAAATACCCATTCTTCTATATTGTTGTTCATCTATTTTGAGAAGCCAAATAAAATTATTATTAGATTATTTATTGATTCGGCATTAACTTTGTGGAATGACAAGATTATTTTATCAAAATTTTAATAAAATAATCATGTCATTCCATTTATTTATTTATGTATTTTTTTTTTAAGTTTTAATTTGTACCAGAAGATGAAAACAACTGTCGTTTTCGAAACTAGTCGTAAATAAAAATAAAACTCGATAAAGTGGTATATTCAAGTGTTTAATTTTAATAAAATAAAATAATTATTAAATTTTGTACGATACCGTACGACGTACGCAAGCTAGTACGAGTACTGGTATGCACCCCAGAGTGTCCAAATCATTTTCCGTTTCTTTCACCATATATTAAAAATATCTCCTACCCTGGACTCTACTCACGTCATCTGTATTCCATGAAATACATTCTACTTCTACATTCAAGAATCAGGAGCGCAGGATTGATCATCTTGTTTTCACGTAAAAGACGATATATTTGACAGGCAAGGAATCGAATTGGTGCCCAATGCACATTGGATACAGATTTAAAAAAAAATTTTTTTTGGTTCAATCCCGTACATACATATATAAAATATGTATTATATTTTTTCCAACAAATTTAAACGCTATGTTGGGATGTAACAATTTTAGTCATATCGCATTTTTGTATCGTGTATTAGTAGTAACAATAACAGTAATTTTACGGAAGCAAATATTGATTTCTATCTAATTGATTTACTTAGCATGTTCATAAAGCTAAAAAACCCGCCGATATAAAAAATATCGAGGTGTCGAAGTTTCCCAATGAGTCAATTTATGCATTTGACATTTAAAATTTTACTTCTTAAATAATGTAGGTGTACCAAATATATTATGCAGAGACGAATGTACTTTTGATTTGATTTAATAATTGAATTATTAAAACTTGATGTATCCGGCCACACTTTACTGTGGGTAAATTTTTTTAAATACAAAATAAATAAAATTGAAAACACACTAATGTGTACAATTTCACAATAATATGAAACAATTAAAATATTTAAATTTTTAAAATTAAATTAAACACTTGAATAATCCACTGAATTTTTTAATCAATTCAGTGGATTATTCAAGTGTTTAATTTAATTTAAAATAATCATGTCATTCCACAAAGTTAATGCCGAATCTATGAATAATATAAAATATTTAAAATCTACGAAACATCAAAATGCAAAAAGACGGTAGCTGTCAAGAAACACACTGTTCGCCATGAGAAATGTTTGCTATTGCGTGTGTTGCTGTTAAGCTCAACAGATGGCGCTGCCATTAAGGTCAAATATTTGTTTTTCAAAAAAGCATGTTTTCACTTATCACAGATCAAAATGCCAGTCACAGTTCGTAAAAATACGTGCGCACATACGAATATTTACTTATGTAGATAAAAACACTTCGGTATTCGAATGCAACGTTAAATCATACAAATTAAAAGAAATCGGTGATTTAATTTAGGAATTTTAAGATTTTTATCACATGAAATTATATAAGATTGTCTGTTGTTTTCCTTCGTATATAAAAATAAATCCATCCCGTCTTCAAATGGAATATGTCAACTGTGGGTGGCAAAAGCTACGTCTGAAAGCTCTCCGTGTAGCCTCGTTATTTATAGATCGTCTTAGAATCGTAGAATTTAATTAAGAACTGGAAATAATTAGATAAGAGAATGTAATGCTACATTAATTTCCCGAGGAGGGAATAGATCTTTCACAGGAAATAACTGATTTATTACATGTCATCTCCTTGCATACGTGACTCCTGTCTTGTCAAGAGTTCGGTACTATTTTGAGAATGCATTTCTATTTGATGCACCATTTAATTCGTTGCTGGTAATGCATTAAGGAGAACGGTTTTTTCTAGTCGGCGATTCTAAAATATCTCAATGGTTTTACAACCATGAACATAAGCTATCTCCCCTATTAAATTTTGAAGTGCATAAAAATTTGTAATGTATGGTTTTATTAGTACCATGGTTAGCTTTTAAACTTATATTTAAAGTATAACAAATGAATTAACTCAAAAGAAAATAACAGTTTCAAAAATTTACTTAAAAAGTATAATAAAATTAACTTATCGCTACTTTTCCTCACCGGGGTAGGTAGAGAGATTAGAACGCCAAACCACTCTGTCATTGTAAACAATATTCGCTTCTTCTACATTCATGTATCTTCTCATACATACCCGCCGATTATTCCAACTTCTGACCCCTGACCATTTCCATGTATTTAAAATGTCAATTTTTCCTTGGTCTTTTATTGCTTCAAACTTCACTAATTCAAACTTCAATACAATTTTACAATACTTAAAAAAGCACATTTAGGGCCAGTATGAATAAAAATATAATGGCAGTTTATTTTTACATTTTTGATATCTCAACAAAGATGAAGAAGAATATGGTAATCTTAGTATTTATTTATTTATTATTATTATTATTATTACATGGCTTTATGACCTGTTATAGGCTGGTTAATATGCCAACCTATGACAAGTTTTAAACCCTGTCATAACCAAGACTTCTATATTCTTCTTTATCCATGTTGAGATGTCAAAAATGTAAAAAAAAACCTGTAAGTGGAGAAACCCAGATTTGTAAACAAATATTCGGAGACATTCAAAATGAATTTTATCTTTAATTAACATTTATTCAAAGCCTAATGTTATATTATTCAAATAGTTATTGTAACTATCTTATGCAACTAATATATTTGTATAATTGATAATTTTATAACTAAGTTCATAACATATTCTATCGCATATGTAGTATATGTCCATTTGAGGCTTTTGTATTGAAACATATCTGCCACGATAAGTTTTCAGACCACCAGAAGTATCCTAACCTCAATTATTGCACAACGGAGAGAGTTTTATGGATATATACATATAATACAAACGGTATGAACGTCTATCTACTCTTGTTCCAATTCCTTAGCGCTGATTTGAGACCTGGGTGCCATCACGATAACTTGGAATAAAATCTTAAAATAGATGCTAAAAACCATAATATTTATATAAATATATTTATATATATATATATATATATATATATATATATATATATATATATATATATATACATATATATATATATATATATATATATATATATATATATATATATATATATATATATATATATATATATATATATATTATTTCATATAATATTTCATTTTACATTAAATAGAGTAATCACTTAAACCAGACACTGAATGGTTGTAAGTCATGTTAATCTTCAGACATGAATATTCCCTCTCAATAACGTCTGCATCCATGTTGAAATATTTAAAGAAATTTTAATAAAACGTCCCCTAAATGGAATAAAATCCAGAATTTAAGAATATTGGACGATACGTTGACGATTTCTTCTGAAAGCTTTTTTTCTGTTCATTTAGAATTCTAGATATAATAATTTCAAAGCTTCAAAGCGATCTATTATTTTTCTCCGTCTTACTCCTCATAACTGAGGGTTGTGACCCTTGTCGAATCAAAGACTCTTCTCCAGTTATCCCTTGACTGCGCTACACGTAGCGTCCCAACCAGCTAACTATTTTAAAACACATGATTTATGAAACTAATTAAATCATTAAATTTTTCAAAAAAACATGTCATTTTGCAATTAATATAAATATAATTGTAAAATAAGACAGCCTGAGAATGTATTCACAAGTGCAGTATGCATCCAACTGTACAATGACCGGCGATCATTCGCGTGGGATGCATATTTATATTTGGCTTGACCTCGCTACGCTAGCTATGCAAAAGCATCTAGGAACTGAGTAGAAAAGAAAACTTAAATACTCCCATAAGGTAAACCGCTCTAAAAAATCACTTATTACTTTTTACACCTTCACCTTTCTCCTTTGGCTACAGGTTGCTGATCTTGTGTAAACACCTTTGCGCGGAGCTTAACAGGCTTCGAGTCAAAATGCCTAAAGATTTCTTGCTTGAGTACATATTTATGTTCTTCGATGGTTTTAACTTTTTGACTAGTGTTCTGATTTTAGCAGTATTAAATTCCAAGTTTGTTACGTGTCTTTTATGATATTAGTTCTCGGAAGCGCGCCAGTGATCTGTTATGCAAAGGTAAAAATTAGTAAAACAGAAACGGAATATATGTCAAGCGCATTGTTCAAAGGCTTGGTGGATTTTACAGTTCTAATTTTTATGCAGTGAAATACAATAACCTGAATGAGAAACTTGGTCGACCCTTAAATCGTTGTTTTAAATTGTAACACCTAAACAGGAATAAGTAGGATTCCATAATTCATGACAATGTTTGGTATTTTATTTAAATATAAAAATTGGGTTTTCTATAATAGAAATACCGATTCAACAATCGGTTTTACGATGGAAATTTGGCTTATTAGAAAGAGTTTTAAAAATGTTTTTTATTTTATTTTATTATCATTTATTCTATCAGACACTGGATGTTCAGTCGAAGATAGCTTTATACTAGAAAAAAAAAACAGTTTTTTAAATCTAATTTCTGCGGTAGAATGAAAAAGACCAAACTTTTTGTTACTTTGAATGAAAATGTTATGGTGCACAACCTGTTTTTACTCATTCCTTAGTTTTCTCACACTAATATTGATATGTTGGTATGTCTCCATTCAGAAAAAGCACAGGAATACATAACTGTTTAAGGATTATCTTTTGCCTATGGGTTTTCACTGTAGGTTTAAAATATGACAAAGAAAGGTTGTATTTCCTACTTTTAGCACCTAGGTGCTATGGCGTGGTCATACGAAAGGGTTTTAATTGTTTTCTCAAGATATTGTTATGTTAGCACTTACTCGAACGATGCCTAGAGCTGTAATAATACGTTCTTTATCATTCTTCAGTGTATTGTTGACGTTTCTAACACTGAGACCTACCCAATTTCTGATGTTCCTCTACCATAACTTCTTTCTTCTTCCCACTCCTCACCTTCTACGAATACTTACGTTATGGCAGTAAGCTATATTTAAAACATTGCATTTTATGATTTAAGTGATGAGTCAAGATTTTAATTGATGTTTCAACATAGGGAATCGAGATGGAAATATAAAAATCTGGGTATTTACAGAGTTTACGACCTGTCATAAAGGTGGTTTAAGTAATCACTTTACACATTATGTATCGATTATATATATATATTATTCAAAATTCAAAATTTTATACGAAATACAATTATTTATTTAGGTACACACATGTTAACTTACCATATTCAGTTTAATACACATATATTTAAAAAAATATATATATGGTTTAGTGTTTCTGTCTAAATAGGCTATATGAATGTCATACAATAGGATTCATATACATACGAGTAGGTACAACTACGATTGAAATTTGTAAGTTTAGCAGAAACCTTCATACATGTGAGATTTGAAAAAAATATTATCACATGCTTATTTTTTGCCCAGTTTCTTTATGGATAGGATTTTTAATATCCTAAAGCCTTGTTTTTACATAGATTACCATTTTTTAGTATTCCATATTTAAGTAGTTGCAATACAACATCCTTCATAACCTATTTATCCATGAAATTCGTAGCAATCTAATGTAATACTACATTTCACAGCCTCGTTCATTAAATTGTGGAAATAATTATTTTGACTAATTACTTAAGTTATGTAATGAAATTCTAAATCGGAAACTCAAAGGATTCTTTCATTATACAATATGAATCACTCATCCCTTCGCTTTTGAAGACTTAAAAGTAAACTATACGTATCATGTAACATATCTTGAAACCGTTTAACGTTGCAGATATTTAAAACACATTAGGTACTCGATTTAATCTACATACTCTGACATTGCAAGTCACAAAGCAATCTTGCACACAGACAGATTAATTGAAAGATCTCATCTCGGAGAAGTATCACAAACCACAATTTACAATTCATTATGTATGAGTGTGAGGGCGGATGAGGTTATGGAGGTTAACCTTCGCCCTCTTCACAGCAACAGTTGTGTTCATTGCATTCCCTCTTTAAACATTAGCGTTGGAATGCAAAATGATAAAATTAAAGACGCCAAATTAAACTGTTATTTAAAATGTTCTATTTTCAATTAAAATTACCAACTCAATTTTAGCAATGGATTAAATATTCATATAATTTTATGTAAATCAAAAAAGTAACATTTTTTTAATAAAAAACAGAAGCATTTTAAGACGAAATAAATATTTGATTTTCCGGCATTATTGAAGGCACTTCACAAAACTGATGACTTTTAAACACATTTTTAAAATGTCTTGCATATGATTACCGGAAGCTATTTTTTCTCTTTATCTGCGTTTAATAATGATACGTAAGGAACTGAATTGCGTCAATGCAATGTTATCTTGATCTTTAACTGCTCGAAGGAATAATGTTCAGTTCTGCGCTTGAAGTACTTGTTCCGAGTAAAATTAAACATGCATATGTGTGGTTTTTGTCCCAAAGTCGTCAAGTTAGGACACTTTTATTGCTATGCAATTACTAATCTTTGTGAAATTCATGTTTCTCTTGATTGATTGTTATATTAAAGTCTGCAAATTTGTTTGTAATATAATGGGACATGTTCAGCGCCTTTACCTCTCTATATGACTGCGTGCCTGGTAACCGATCCCTGTTCGGCTCCACATACCGATACCTGCCCATGCCGTGCAACGGTTCATAGTGGTATTATGACCAAGTTGGGTTTCCTAACCTCCTCGCTCGTATGTGCTCCCGATACATTCCTGCTAGTTTCTTGTAAATATCACTCGGCCATTCCGCGGCATCGCGACTCAGAAATTTATTACTCGGTATTATGTAGACAACGCCGTGATCTCAAAGAATTTGCATCAATATTTTCAAGAAAATGTTCGTATAAATATTTTTTCTTCGCTACGATTTATATCAACGCACGGTCTAACAATCAATTGATACTTTTACGATATTAAAAAATTAAAACATTAAAAAATGTTAAAAAATTAAAAATTAAACTGTGAATGAAACTAAAAAATATACTTACAGTTATTGTTAACATAATAAGCTTTTATACATTAGGTCTAGAATCGATTCCTGATGGATTAACTATTAATAAGAAAAAAATGTATTTTTTATTCCTTTTTATGCTAAAGATAAATCGCTTAAAACTAACGTTACATTATCTGATAAAGTACCCTAAGCATAATTTGGTGTTGATTAGAGAAAATGACTACTGAAATGTTACATAGTGTTATCTTCATTTTAAATTACACATCAATTTCAAATGCGCCTCAGGTCCTAGTAATACTTGCAATATGTTATTACAGCGAATATATTTCTTTGTTTTATATTAACCAAGCCAGAAATCAAGCTCAGGTCCCGATAAAAAAGAACCAAAATCTACTTCACTATCGGGACTGAGATATTCATTGGGATAAAAAATCCGTAAATGCTTTTTATTAGTAGCAGTTGGATTATATTACGAGTTTATATTTATAATATACGGTGAAATGGATTTTAATATATATTGTTAATGAGGATCTATTAATGTTTATGACAGGCTTTTCGGACATAATAACCCATATTAACTGCGCTCCTGGGGTAATATTTCACTAAAATGGAGCTTTACATAAATTACCCGCAAATTTACGATTATTTTATTTAAATAAATCTCCAATATTCCAACGGGAGTAATATCTTCCAAAATAACTATAGAAGGAGAAAAACATTATGTACTCATGGTCCTAGCAGTTGTATGTTGTATGAAATTCTATGAAATGTCGTTAAAAACAAAGACCGTTATTAGGCTTTTGTTGGCCAAAAGCATTCCGGTGCAGCTTACATACATAAACATAGAGTAATACATATTATGTACAAAGTTGCATGCATATATGCTTCGTTCATAGTCATTAATGGATGCAACAAAATGCAGATCCCGTTCTGTATAGCACGCAAATTATACATTGGTAAATATACAGAAAAAAACATTTGATTCATTTCTTTTATTTCATTTAACAAACCTGGGAGTAAGTGAATACATGCGTCTCATTTATATATTTTTTACATATTAACTTTGTGGAATAACATAATGATTTAAAATAAAGATTAAACACTTGCTCATGACCACTTTTGAGTTTATCAATGTAAAGACTACTAGTTTCAAGAGCTGCAGATGTTTTCATCAACAACACGTGAAAATAAAAATTGTTAGTTCTCGAAACTAATGAGTTTAATTATAAGTATTATAGAATGACGGCATATCAATTGACTTAAAGTAAAAAAATAAAAGTGAAAAATTTGAAAAATGTATTTATACATCATAATTTATAATAAAACGTCATAGTAATTATATCATAAGGTTTTTTCAGCATTTAACTTATGTCCTTATAATAAAAATATGCATTTATAATAGGCTTTAATTATCTCGTTAGCCTCACATATGTTCATTTATAAAATGAAATATTATTATGGTAACTTTGTATGAAACAGTTATAAAATATGTTTATTTGAATGAGTCACAATTAATTGATTGATTAAGTTTACATTCATGCTTTGATCTGTCCGCGATTTTATTTTATTCTAAAAATGGATAGCTATTCAATAAATTACTGTTTCTCTATCCTCGCCTTATTTATACCCTTTATTAAATGAACCTGTCTCGATTTAATTTCGTTCATATTTGCAGAAAATGACAATCTCGATATGTAAATGTCACCATTATGCCTTGGTCATCCGTGTTCATTGTGATAATCTGTAATCTCACCCCTACGCGATCACAGGTGGTCGAATGGGTTGGCAAGGCTTCGTAGGAAGGTATCGCATCGTTTCAGCCGAAGGGTTTTCAAAATTGAAATCAACATCTATGGATTCATTTAAAATCACTCCCACTCTATATTGCTTTCATTGTAGGAGGGTATTTCTGGATAATCAAGAAGTCAATAGGTATGTTATAAACATTATCAAACACCCTTAATATATCGAGGGATTATTCCACATGGCTCGATGCAATAACAGACACAGTCAAATTTTTTAAATCAATTTTGTAAAATTCACACTCCGAATAATAATATTCTTAAAAAAATTAACAAACTAACACGCCGCTTCCCCGCAGGAGAAGGTAGAGAGAATAGAACGCCACATTACTCTGTCTCAAATATTCTTCGCTTCTTGCACATTTATGCATTTTCTCATATGTTACATGCTAAATATGCATGAAATAATAAAAATATTATTGATAAAAAATAATCTAACAAATCAGATGAATCCAACATATAAGATTTGATCAATTTATATATATATATATATATATATATATATATATATATATATATATATATATATATATATATATATATATATATATATATATATATATATTTATTTTTATTTATATATATATATATATATATATATATATATATATATATATATATATATGTATATATATATATATATATATATATATATATATATATATATATATATATATATATATATATATATATATATATATATATATTATCCTTTTTACTAATCAGGAGTTAAATTGAATTTATATACACCCCATAGTTTCTGTAGCGTTTGTAATACCACCCCCGGGTCTGTCCTTTTACTTGGAAAAAAACATCAATTTCACGATTTATATAATTCGATATTAATATTCGAAGTACTTTAAATATTCGTATACCATTACAAATATCTCTTTTTGCATAGCCAGTAAATAAATTTTCATATAAAACTTATAAAATACGATCATTTAACATGATTTAGACTCCAAATAGGGTAAATCGTTAGATTTATTGCAGTCTATTTATATACTGGTGTATAAATTTGCCAACGAGTTCTTATTTATTTAACATTATATTATAGGCTTTTACAGATGTTACACGCGTGATTTTTTCTGTATACTTATCTACAAAACGTGAGAAAATACTGTAGGAAGTTTATTATAAGGTTATGGAGCTAATTTTATATGGAGATTTCACTGTTACAAGGTGGCACCTATGGCATATGAAGCGATTAAAATTCCATTTAATTTTTGCCTTTAGCTAGTTAGAGAAATAAAAGTGTAGTATTCGTTGTTTAAGAGAAGGTATTTAATACGTTTTTATTCTTGAAAAAAAGGTTTTGTTAAAAATTACGGATTAATTAAATTACGCTGCTACTCCATAGGAACTCGTTTGTCATCCATTCTAATTAATTCTAAAAAAAACATGTGTGCAGATAACACGTGTGGCTTCTCGCGCGACTGGTTGCATATGAATCGTATATTTGAGAGTACACCCTTAATATAAATATTGAAACAAAAATACTCATTTTCCGCAGATCAAAGAAGATGATTTAATTGCTTGCAAGTTGAACTCCTTGTAATACAGCCTCGCTTTACAGGTCATATTAAATATAGCATATAAAAGGAATAAATTATGATCACTATTATCCTCATACAATATTACCACCGCCCGCAGGGTACTGAAACGAATTAACGACATTGTATTACACAACTTATTAGCGATGCTGTTCCGTTTTATTAGATAACATATTTCAGTTGGATGTTTACTCAAATTCTATAGGAATATGCAGCTTATGAAAACCTTGTTCTAAATCTATTCAATTCCTAATATTTTACGTAAACAGACCTAGTTTGAGGTTTTGTATGAAAACCTTATGAAATAATTAACGCCACCATTCGTCTTTAGAAATAATTCTATAAATCATTTATATATTTCTAGGAATATTCCTGTATAGTACAAATTATCATATAATTTCAATCAACTGTTATTTTTTTTAAAGTATTTAATCTGACCGACGACTCTAGACGATACACATTAAGAACACTTTAAAAATAAAATAAAATTAGACTATTTTTTTTTTTTGTTTCGGCATTAACTTTGTGGTAAGACATGATGAAATTGTAAAAGAAAAACACGATATAAGATTAGATGGAAGCATAGCTCCCGAAACTAGTGGTCAAAATAAAATAAACTCATGTGGTAAAAAAAAAACAAGTATTTTTCTTTTTACAAAAATAGGCTTCTTAATTTTTAAAATCTTCTTTTAGTTATATTTGTCGGGTATATGTGAGGAGATGCATGAATGTGGCGTTGTACTCTCTGCCAACCCCTGCGGAGAATCACCAAGATGGTTAATTATCTAATTAGTTAGATAAATTGAATTTCATACATAATTGAATTAATTTGAAAACATCAATTACAATTCGTACTTTAGAAAAAAATACATCATTTTCTACACGTTTCATATAAGACATATTGCTTTTCGCAGTGGCTGATAAAAATAAGATATGATGGATCCTTTTTTAGGTTCCTTTATTAATATAATGCATAAATCATTGAAGATGATACTCGGAAACTATAACAAGTCTAGGATATCTAGTTATTATTAATTGTACGCTATCGATCATAGACGTAACAAAAAGTTATACACTCATCTCGAGGTAATCCAAAGTTACGTAATTTTACACAATAAATCCTCCGTGTCCTTGGGCGGATCTGTTAAGGCAATAAAAGAATCATATTTCACGAAATAATTGATTGATTCTATAATTCCTTCACGTCTGACTGATTACAATGATAAAAAAAACATAAGTAATTTCGAGTGAATTAAAAGCTTTTATTATTTACCTGTTAACTTAGACTCGCATCAATTTCGTGACATCATAGCAAAAATAATATAAATTATCGAAATTGATAGAAAACGAACTTTGAATGACTCATCTATGTATATGAACAAAAAATGAAAATGTAAATCTTCTCAAGTTTTTCAGTGATGGCTTAGAATTTTAGACACATGATTGCATTCGAATACGCGCCTACTTATATAAAATATGTGTTATTAATTATCTGGGACCTAATTTGTTTATTTCTTTACTGCAATGGCAGCACCGTCCATTGAACGTAATAGCAAAACACTCGATAATAAACAATGTTCATGGCGAACTGTGTGCTTCCTGACAGCTGCTGTTTTAAGTGCTTCAATGTTTTCGCTAGCATTTTTGTTTCAAAGATTTATAATATTTTCATTCTTTCCCAAGCATTGTGCAATTTGAAATATTCCTTTCCAATTTATATCTTTTCTATTATATTAGACCCAGCAAAATGCCAGGTCGTAATCCCTGGGATGCTCTGATTTCCATCTTCTTTCATATTTTAAAGAACGACCGATGATGATCAAGTTCAGACACCTATAGTATGTGTTGTATTGTCTGGGGATTTTAAATATTCAAATTTATGTCCTAAAAAAACAGTCTGTCTTCCTACAGTGATTTACTGGGCTGTAAGGCAATTGGAGATAAATATTTTTCGTGAATATAATGAGACGTAAATTCAAGGTACCCCACGCCTTACCCAAATATAAAATTTGTGTTAAATTCGATTTCGTTTTTAGACCAAAGATGATTCAGCACATCTGTCATCAGGATTATCTTTCAATAGTCCTGGAGTATTGTGTTATGCGTGACAGTTCTAGTTCTGATGAGAATATTCGCAGCTGATAATAATTGAAGGCTGATAATAATCGAATTTTGTTTAAGGGCGAGAACCACTACAATAATTATATTAAAATTAACTGAAACTGTATTTTGGAAGTGGTTTTAACCACAGGATTCACTCGATTTTAAATGTTGAAATTATTAAATCATATTGATAGACAGAATTAAAGAATTTTTTTGAGACATCTCAATATAGTATTGATAAAGAAAAATATAGTAGTCTAGGTATTTACATGGCTTAAGACCTTTCATATGCTGGTTAAGTGATCACTTTACACACATGTATCATTCACCATTCTACCCATGATCGAAACACGTGTCACAATAGATTTAAAAAATAGTGTTTTTTACCAAAAACTAAAAAAGGATACATATGCTATTACCACAAAGTGACTTTCGAATCATTTAATAAAACAATAAAGTTCCCTTTGCACCATAGGGCATGGAAAAGGAAATTATATGTTTTGAACAAAATCATAAAAGACCTTTTTTGGGCCACTAGAATCACCTTATAACGTGAATTCAAGTTCACTAAGTGAACTATGAATGATATTACCATACCACAAAGTTAACAATGCAATATAAAACTTTACCTTTATAATACAATATTAATATTTTTTATAATTAATTTCAATTTCATGATAACATATTTTATCAAAATGTAAGTTATGTATATTTTTTTACGATTTGTAATTTCAATGTTAAAATTATAAATAAAAAATATAAATATAAAGGTCCTTTTTGGGGCCGTCAGAGTGGTGTTCCCCCCGAAGCATGTATATTCTTCCGCGGAGTCATGTCTGGAGTCGTGCGCGGAAAGGCCTTGGGAGGAGCATCCTCCTCGCCAGTGGACGCAAACATCTTCCTAGCCGGTAACAACATCCTCAGGTTAGCGGTCTGACACCGGGTCACGCGGCCCGCCGGCGCCCTCGACCTCCCCGCGCTGGAACCACCGACTCGGCACACTGCTCAATATTCAAAACTGATTACTTTCGCATCCAAAAATGCTCTAGAAATCCATAAAATATATGGAAATATGGATAAATAAATTACTTGGGTAGACTCTCGGGTGTTCGAGGGTTTTATTTTTCATAATTGAAAAATGGGTTTATGACTTATTTATTTTCATCTAATCTGGGTAATATATTCGGTCTGTATTATATTTAAACAAAAAAGTGTTTGCAATTGACCTGTATCAATGTGTAAACACTTAGTGTTTGATTTAAAAAGTTGTAAAAATTTAATAACCCGGTGATTTAAGATAAATATAAATAAAACACTTGAATGAGACCCCTTTTTTTGGTTTATTAATGTAAACACAGCTAGTTTCGAGAAATACAGTTTTCATGAACAGGTGAAAATATTAACTGTGCAGACACACCATACACAACTATATAAACTACAATATACAAACTGTTTATTTTTTGTTGATATTTCTATTTGACTAGTTGAACTTGTTGATAAGTTTGTAAATAAATCTGGGATATTCAGACATCCATCTTCTTTCGTGTAAAATCATATGTTTTATATTTTTTCTGTATATCCATGTATTATATTTTTGTTTCAAGACTTTACTTGAATTCTTTTTAACCCTATGATAAACTGCTCGAATCGCTTTTGATCGTTACTTAATAATTTCTGTCTGCAATTTTTATTACGTACCTTATTTTTTGTAATTTTTACAATAAAGGTCAACTGAAGTTATCGAGAGATGTCCCACTGTATCGTCATGTCGATCATAAATTGATATTAAAAAGCCGAGTACCAGTCCACCTAATACTTTTTCGGGTTCGGTTGCGTCATCGACCTTGTCCAAATCTACAGGTGTAAAAAATGCGATGATGATGGGATGTTACCGGCAGATTAGCTTTTTTTATGACGGGAGTTCGAGTGGTGTCAATGGTATTTTGTCGGATGATTTTAATGTTGACTTTTATTTCTTCGTTATTTCTCGATACAGCTTGACTCATCGTCGATTTTTTGTGTTGTCCGATTTTTATGGCGGAATCTTCGTATTTCACGGGAATCTTAAATCGTTTACTTTTTTCTGGTTCCGAATCATCTGTAATTCCCATTTCAAATAAAAAGTACAAATTAACGTCGCTTTTGTTTCACCTCCACTGCGTTTCAACAGCGCGTGTTTACTCTAAGGTTTATTTCAAACTTAATTCATTTGTATTTTTCATTATTCCTGTCTTTACATTTGACTAACATAAAGTTTAAACGTATTAGTGATTGATTTTTTCAATTACATGATAAAATTCAAAGATAGATTAATGCTCTGTTCCTCTTTTATAAGCCTTTGCCAATTTATTTTTCTTGGTCCAAATTTAACATTTTACCCAGTTCATTCTTAATTATTTTGTACCATTATTCTGACTATATTGGGCTCTTTTTTCTGTGTTCTAAGTTTACCTTTAGTAAATATATTTTATTTCTACCTTTTTTATATACATGCTAAATTTGCTTTTCAGGACAAACCTTTAATTAAGATTGTGTTAACTGTTATTTCTTACTTTCCATTTTACCATGTTTTCACCTTATTTATAGTTATTTATTTATTTTCCTATTTTCTAATGTGGATGAATAAAAGTAAAATGTAAGGATCAACTTAATACATATTATTCAATAAATACTGTGTTCAAAGTTAGGTATTTATGATACATCAAAGAGGATAAAAGTTTTTTTGTTGGTGAGAAAATCTACCAATATTTATTTAGGACCGAAAGTGTAGCTGTCCAGGAATTGATTGGCGATGTTTGAATCAGTTTGAACGACGTAATAAAATACAAGAACAACGTGGGTTGAATTGAATAACACCCAAAGACGTTTTCTTCCCAAGAAAAAGTGATACACCATACTAAATAAATGGCCTGAATATTAATCGCTCGCAGATAACGATACACGCTTTTGGGAAAAAAGGAAAACAAGGAAAACAGATTTTCGCATTTGACGAGTATTTTGATAAAGTGATGAAATGTGTGTCTAAATGTTCGTACACAATACTAGGTTTATCCATTTAGGAGTTAATTAATATTGATATCTCAAAGAAGAAGAAGAATCATCTTCTCTCTGTTAAATATAATACTTAATCCACTCAACCATAGATGATGCGGAGAACTCACATGTGAAAGAAGGTATCAATCAAAGGATTAATACTACTCGAGAAATTCGAGTAGTGTGGTGGTCAATAATGGTTAAGATGGTAAATATTACACGTTTATAAAGTGATCACTTAAACCAGCCTGACAGGTTTCCCAACACATTCATATTCTTCTTCATCTTTGTTGAGATATCAATATAAAATATACGTACGCCTTTAAACGCCTAATAAATTACTTAAATCTTGAATTAAGCTTGAATTATTTTACGTAATTTTTCAAAATATTCATATGGAGTTAATCATGAGATGCGTTCATATATCATAGATATGGTAGTATATAATTGAGTTCAACAACTGGAGCTAATTTATTTCGCTTCAAACACCAAGACGCACGTATTACGTGTGTTTCTTTAGGAATTATTCATTAGAATCCACATAGGAGGAATAATACATGTGTGTTTATCCTTCGCGAGTGTATATTTTATTAACTTCGCCATATTAATCTCGGTATAAGTTTAAAACAACAGGGAGAAATAACGGTAAGCGTGGAACATGTTATGCATTCTGTAGCTACAATACGTATTTATACATTCTGCTCGTCTTTTATGTATAATAAATTTCAAGACAATTATATTCGGATGTACCCATGTATGTAATCAAAGTATAAACCTACAATCCTTCTTTGTATTAATTACGATTAATTAATAATTCTGTTCCAAAAATACGTGTAAATTATAATCATGTATTTTTCTGGTAGAAACAAATCTATGAGGCGAGTTTCGTTGATAATAGGAGTAAAGGAAGACCGAGGAAAACTTGGCATGATCAAGTATTTCAAGTACTTGAAAGTGGTCAGATCAGGAGCGGGAATAATCGGTGGATATCTATGAGGAGATGCAATGTTGAAGAGGCGAATATTGTTTGCAAAGACAGATTAGTGTGGCGTTTTATCCTCTCTGTCTGCCTCTTCGGGAAAGCGGAATGGTGGTTAGCTAGCATTTATATTATTGTTACACAAATGTCATCTGATGTCCTAAACTGTTTAGGTGTTCTCAATCTACTTTGTCACTCGTTCAAAATTGCAAAAACCAAATATTTATTATAAATTTTAAAGAACTTACTTTTTTATTTTCCCCTGTATAACTTACCCCTGTATACTTAAAATAATTTTGTTTTAATTACTTTATACCATATCTTATTATAAGAAAATTAATGTTGGCCAGTTTTGAAGAAAAAAAGCTTCTTTTTCAAGACAAAATAACAAAATTATTTATTCAGTTGGAAAATCATAATCCAAGACTAATACTACATAATTCAAGCAATTAGATTTGGTTCGAGAAAAAATAATTGATATCCTAACGAGTTAAAACGTTAACCAGTTAATTAATTTAACCTAAAGTAACTGAATCCAACCTTAACTAACCTAATGTATCCTAACTCAATATTACTCATAACTGTTAGATTCTGGATTATTATAGACGGCATTATAGTAGATCTTTGAATTACAGCATTACGATACATCGCAACAGGAAAAAATGCAAATAAATAAATAAATTACTCAATGATATCAAGGAAGCACTAAGGAAGTGTAAATCGACGGTTTCGATGTCACAAAGCATTCTTGCCATAGCTACTGTCAACTATTAACTTTATAGTTTTGTCGTACCCGAGCTGACAAGACAATGTATCTTGTCCACACATCTGGTTTACTGCTGGTTTTATGCGTGTGGCTAGTGATTGCCGATCGTCTCGTAAACCGGGTGTTCTTATTGTATGGTAATAAGGCGATATGCCACCCATCCAATCGCGTGAAAGTGAAAACCTGAACTTGTCATGAAATGGTATTTTAATCGACTTAAAGTGATCAACAAAACATATTTGATTAACTAACCAACTTTATTTTTCCTCGATCTATCTATGCTTCTATATAGTTTTACTAATCTTTCCTCACTCACTCGTTCCACATGTCCAAACCACATGAATATACTTTTTTTATCGATAGTGCTTATCTAAGCTTTGCATTCATTCCTTATTTTACCATTCGAATATCTATCATGCATCGTTTCGGAGTGTATTGTTATGATTGATTAAATTCAATTGATAATATATTTAGGTAGGTATTTATATATGTAGAGTCTTGTGAGGTAGATTTGGAAGGAAAGGTCAAAGAAAGACAACGTAAGATTGCTGGATGGGTTACCTTAAATATATGGTAATCGTATAGCATATAGGACGTAGAAATAAAATAAAAACACATGCCATCTAGATGTATCACAATAGTTTTATCTAATAGATTAGTGTTAAATCTAGACTCTTTTATAAATTTAAATGTTTAAACACTGGATACAGGACCCTTATGAAGATACCACGAACACATATAGGGACTAGATTAACAAGCCCATCTTCTAACATCATCTCTCTAGAATTTCCATCATGTATATGTATTTTTTTTTAATTAAAAAATAACATTGAGTAATTTTAAGCAAAATATGGCTAAGTTTGAATCCATTGCTAAATGAAGCTGGATTAAAAATTGCTGTGAAGCAATACATTATGTTAAACACGGATTATTTTTGATCAGTCGTTATATCCTCCAGATCCATCAATTTCCAAGTAATCATCGCGCCATATTGACGATCATGTCGGAGCAGTATATCTCGTGTAAACGCAAATCATGAATTGAATTATTTAGCACTCGAATTATCATAATCTCGAACCACAATCATCTAACAAAGTCAATAAGCTAGTCGTGATTGAAAAAAAGTAAATAGTACCTACGCAGTTGGATTTCAACGGAATGGTTAGCTAAGCCCTAGGGTCAATGATTTTCAAATTTTGGATCAATCATCCGACAGATGTATAAATGGACATTGATTTGGAAGCATCATTGCCAGTTAATAAATTCCACGAACGAGTATTTTAGTCTTCATGGTCAAATGAGCTGGTTTGCGTGTTGAGGCTTTACAATATCCTTCCTGTTAAGTGAATCAATGGAAGAAGGAAACGAACTGCGGATACAGAAGGTGAAACAGGAGATAATGACCGCAGGGGTGATTGTTCTTCCAAGAATCCCGGCAACTTCGCACACGTGACTAACAACAGTAGCTAAGTAGGTTATAAATTATTCTGACACTGGACACGCGAGAATCTCTTCCAATTTGTTAAGGGTACATTATATCATTCTTACCAGATCCATTACCTCATAATTTTATAATAAGCATTTCTGCAATGCCTTCGCTCAGATGTATTCTTGATAAACACCAACGCCCACTGTATGAATGAACTCGAGTATCCTCGATGTTACGATTCCTTGGAAATATTATTTATATCACAATACGCCCCGGACGTTTTCCTAAAAATGTTTTGATACATAATGTGGGCTGCATAAAATCGTCGAACCTTATGCATGAGATAATTCGAGATGGAATAAATTAAATCGTAATTGCGTTTCGCAAATTGTTTTATTTATTTATTAAAAGTTAACATATATTTATCTGCTAATTCTACTGGTTGTGATTGCGTTCCATCGAGAGTCAATGCCTTTTCTAAAAAAACCTCCGCTGTTTTTTTTGTCTTCGCAACCAGTCGCATATTCTCACTGCAACTTCTTCCAAGACTCTTGTGTGGTCTAGTACCTTGGTTATCTAAAAAACGAGAGCAATATGTTATTTGTTGATTTGGCAATAACTTTTTGGAATAAAAACATTTTTTTAAATCAAAATAAAACAATTATATAAGATCTCATTTGAGTTTGATAATGCTAAGACGACTAGTTTCGAGAACTGTAGTGTTAAATGTTTTGTATTTTTATCCATTGATGAGATACCGTTTTTATATGAAAGAAGATGGAAGTCTGAACATCCCAGATTACTTTTTACACTAATCAACATGTCAAACTGATCAATAAAATTTGTTAAAAAGTTTGTACAGTTTATATCTTTGGTATGTACAGTTCATATTTTCACCTTATGGTGAGAACATCCATAGTTCTCGAAACTGGTCGCGTTCACATTATTGAACTCAAAAGTGGTCTTATACCAGTGCCAGTGGTTTCTTTTAATAATTAAAGAACAATATGGTTTTCTGTTGCCGGTTAGATTGCTGTATCGCCTGTACCGTAGGTTATTGACAGATAATCTATCTACCGTTTCGGTCAGTTGGGTGAATAATTAAGACTAATGACTTCACCGGCGCGGTTTAATTGCATCATGACATGTTACACTTCCCATCTCATTTCGCCATCTCGCCGTGAACTTGTCCGGTGATGTAACGCCAAACTTCCCACGCATGCGCAATCCGCAATGGGTGTTACAACAATAATTATTTACGCTAGGCTGGCGCCGCGGTAATATCGCCATTGTAGGAATTCCTCCGCTTTTCCCTCTAGAATCTGTGGAAGTAAAAGTAGAAGCCGAAGTAAGGACCGGAACGAGCTAGAACTGAATGCATAATGAACTATCAATTCAGAGTTCAAAGGGTTCCATGAACTTGGAATAACTGGTTTGCTGACTTCCTAATGGCCATCTTCTTCCGTTTCAGTGGGATAGTTACAAAAAATGACTATTCTTAGTGCTGCTCCCAAGGCTGGCGCGATCGCGAGACAGATTGTGGTTTTTTCGTAACAGGAACCTTATAGTAATTGTTGCAGAAGATACTGGATCTCCAATTAGGTTTTTTGTTCCCTCTAACGGAATAACCTTATAAGGAAGCTAACAGTAGCGAAGGATTGAAACGTGTTATATGTTATAACATACGTAAAGAAAAAAATGGTATCGGCAAAATAATAAATCGTGCAGAAGATGGATAAAGATCAGTCCAAAATAGGTCATAAAGTGTCTTTATCACACCAGTTTCTTTGGTATATCGCTATACGCCAGTATTAATATTTATAAATCCATCAATCCCTTGTATTTTTTTCTTCTCCATATTGATGATCCATCAATCGAAGATGTTTCAACGCTTCGAATCGCGTGGCCAGTTTTTTCGCATCCGCCGAGATTTTTTAGGCAGCGCCTATGAAAAAATTACCAGCGACCTTGAGGTTGGCGAGCATTTTGTATACCACTTCGGATGCTCCGTAACTTCAACAAAAACATCTCAAGAAATATTTTAATTTTGTGTACACAAACTACTGACGCCATCCTAGAAAAAAATACTTAAAATATTTCTCTCTTTTTCCAGGTAAGCATCAAAAACTTCAAATTCTGTAATTCAACACAAGCGAGAGATTCCGCCGAACTGGTAAGTGATTGCTTTTCCGTTTAATTGAATTGGCAGTACTTTGTTGAATTCTGTTAATAGCTGTTTCGCCTTGCGATGGCGATTTTCCGCCCTAATTAATATTTTTAATTTTTGGTACCTAGTACTAGTACTTGGTACCCGAAATCCAGCGATGATAACATTCATTGATAACATGCGCAGAAGGCATTCTGGTAATTAACGAGCAAGAAAATACTGTTTCGATCATTGAATGAAGACAATAGTTAAAGCAATAAGATTTTTCGTATAAAGAAATATTTATTATAAAAACAAGTAGTCTATGCTCCTTTGTCGGCATGTCTATAAACGTATTAAGTAGCTTAAAATTATAAAATTTAATTACCGTATTCATTTAAAAATATAATGACAACTTGTTAGAATCCCATTAAAGATAGATTTATCAAAAGATTTCCAAACATTTTTGTGCCCACTTGAAAAAGAGTAAGTGGTACAAACGTTTTTTGTTAAACATTACACGATTTCCGTATAATAAGTGTTGTGAAGATCTGTTTACTGAAATCAATCAATATTATCATAAACACACTTCGAGTTACCAAAAATCAGTAAATTTATAGATAATCATATTTTTTCTATACTTGTCTTACTTGAAAGAATCCAAAAATACTTAATGACGTTATCAACGTAAACATCTCTTCAACAACGTGTATTTCTAGAGTACCATACAATACATCGCAATTTGGTTTAAAAACGACCCTTAGATGAGAGCCCTTGCAGGAAGAGGGTAGACCAACTTCAAGTCCAATTATTTTTTCTATTTGTGTTTGGGTGTCCTCAACCAAGACACTCCATTCAGCATTATTGTAAAAGTCCTATTTTCGAAAGATATATTTTAAATTTTGTAAAATCTAACATATTTTTTGGAATATATTTTATGTGGAGGCAAGTGGCAGGATTTGTAATTATTTAATCTTTTATTTTATTTATTTTTATTTTATACTTTCCAAACACTTACGATTCATACGGATTATATTCATATAATATTATACGTAAAACATTATTTTTTTAATTTACTTGTTTACATTTTTCATGGTTTATGCATTCATTTATATATGATTAAAACAAAACAACAATAAATCCCACATATGGATAAACTGTAATATATAACAATATAATATAATTTTTAGTAAACTATAGTATTAAGTAGATTGCAATAATTTTAAATCAGAAATATGTGCTGCAAGACCATTAACACCTAAAAATAAGATAATTGATATATGCAAATGGCAGACATTTATATTTAAAAATAAAATTTGCAAAAAGTTACTTTTTCTAATGCTCTTAGAAAAATAAGATGATTTTAAGTTTTCATAAAAAGTTCTTAAATAGAAAACTAGCAAAAAACACCCTTAAATATAAATTTAAAAAAAATAATGGCCTTTTAAGTTATTTAAAATAACTGGTTTATATTGAAAGTAACATAGTCTATTATGATTTCATGACCAATCTTTGAACTTAATGAAATAAATAATAAAACCCTTATCCGCACCCCAATGGTGCATAGGGCACTGCTTCATATAAACGCAGTGTTAACTTGATCGTTTACACATGAAGGAAAAGTGATCAGCCCTCCGCTTCAGGTACCAGTCCAGGGTGATATTGAATAAATATTACAGTGAAAAAATCACTTACATTTATTTGACCCCCCCTGGGAATCGAACCCGGGACCTCCAGAACGGTAGCCGGGCGTGCTGACCATCACACTACGGAGGCGGAACTTTGAACTTGCATCAAATATATAAAGCGAGATTAACACAGGGTTAATTTTATTATATAAATACCAAACACATTGATTTATATGTACAATTGTACAGAAACACTTCATTACTTGTTATTATTATTGTGTGTGGCCTTCCATTAATGGATAAATAAATTCAGAGGCTTTGCTAAATAAGGAAGCCTGACAAAGTAAAGATGTATTGTGTTTTTCCTCACCGCAACACATCCTGCAATACCAAATCGTAATACATTACCTATTAATGTTCCAAACAGGCTTTTTGTTAGCCTTTTTTCTTGAGATATTGGAGATCAAAACATGAATATAATTTTATTCTTCTGTGTGTCTGGCGTGACAAATTCAATCTTGTGACGTACGATTCGATTAATTTCATTTATAAGCGGTGCTTACTTATTAACAATTAAAAAAAATTGTAATACGCTGAATTTTTTTTAGTTTCTTTTTTAATGAGTGAATGTGAACTCACGTGTTTTTGGTTATGTACGAGTATATATAAGCCACAAAAAATAATATACAAAAAAAACATTATTTTAACGGGTCAAAAATTGATGTGTGACAAAAGAAATTAAGTGAAGACATTCTCTCTGCCTACATCTGAAGTAAAACGGCACGATTATGGTAGTAGATGTAGTAGTCTCGTTAATATTTTAAAATTAAATTTTGTAATTCGGTAAATTTAATTTAGCATAAAATTTAATTTAATTTCACTTAAAATCTCGTAATTCGAATGTGATTCAGGATCAAAACGCCGCACAAACAATTAAACAGTGAAATTTAAATTACCATATTGATTTGGCATTACCTTTGTAGAGTAACATTATAATTCAAATAAAAAAATTGAACACTTGTATAAAACCACTTTTTAGTATATTAATGTAAGCACGACTAGTTTCGAGAGCTACAAATGTTCTCATCAACGTGTGAAAATTTAAACTGATTGTATTTTTAACTGTTGACGAGAAAATCTGTAGTTGTCGAAACTAATCGTGTTTACATTAATAAAGTCAAAAAATATTTTTCAAATATTTAAACATAAAAATATAATTGGTTTGAATCAAGTCACTCTTGAAGTTGGAAGTGTATTAAGAGTTCTTGCATGGGAAAAAGTCAGGTGACAATATTCGGGATATCTAGCCTTATCTCTCATAGCCGCCATCTGGATTGGGAGGCTGGAACCACGGGATACTTGTTTCAAACTAATTATACATGACTTAATGCCAAGTGTAAAGTTTGCAGCGCCACCGTCTGGCCGTTCCCAACCTCCAATACGCACACAGCGCAGCATCCCATTGTCACGCCGTAACGTAACTAAATTTCATTTGTCGCCCACAAAGACCGAGAAAATTGCTGTTTAGCTGTGTGTCAATCCCATTACTTTTTTGCCCGGATTCTATGGCTGGTCCGATACTCCGTACGCTGGAAAAAATGGAGATTAATTAAGAAATACTTTTGGCGGGAGGAGCGGGTGCTTGACCGCCATTTTCGCTGAATTTCCGGCGCTGTCAATCAGAATTCGATCTTCCGATGTACATAACTGCTCTTCCTTTGGACACGGCTGCAAAAGGCAACACCGCTCGTCTCTTGTACTCTTTATCATATTTATAATCGATTTACACCGAGTCATCCGATTGGATAAAGCAAAAAAAGAAATAAAATATTATTTATTTCTTAAAATTTTAACTGGTATGGAACGGACTCAAGAAATTACTCTTAAAGAAAACTTTTAAAAAGTTAAGCATGTTTTTTTGTTTCAGGATATTTATTGATATATCAACATAGATCATGAAGAATTCCGTTCCAATTCGGATGAGAAATGTGAGGATATTTACAGGGATTACCGATCAGTTTACGTACTGTGTAACATTTAGTATTCTACCCATGATTGACCATAAATTATATTACTTTTTGAATATCAAAATGTTCTATATATATATATATATATATATATATATATATATATATATATATATATATATATATATATATATATATATATATATATATATATATATATATATATATATATATATATATATATATATATATATATATATATATATATATATATATATATATATATATATATATATATATATATATATATATATATATATATATATATATATATATATATATATATATATATATATATATATATATATATATATATATATATATATATATATATATATATATATATATATATATATATATATATATATATATATATATATATATATATATATATATATATATATATATATATATATATATATATATATATATATATATATATATATATATATATATATATATATATATATATATATATATATATATATATATATATATATATATATATATATATATATATATATATATATATATATATATATATATATATATATATATATATATATATATATATATATATATATATATATATATATATATATATATATATATATATATATATATATATATATATATATATATATATATATATATATATATATATATATATATATATATATATATATATATATATATATATATATATATATATATATATATATATATATATATATATATATATATATATATATATATATATATATATATATATATATATATATATATATATATATATATATATATATATAAATATACACATAGTACGTCAATAGATTTTTTTCCGTAATAAACCTAATAAGTGATATTTATGGTTGATAATTGAGACATTTATCAATAAACGTGCAGGAGTTTTGACCCAAGAGTTTTCAGAAATTGGTAGTAATAAGGACAAGTGAGAGGTTGGTTAGGCCAAATGAAGGAATTCACCGGGTTCTTACTAATCTAAGACCTAACATTGCAGAAGACTACGGCGTTATGCATTGACCAAAAAAAAAGATGAATTTAGTATGGTATATTTCAATCCCGGACCGTTTGTTGGTAATCTAATTTCTGTGCGTCCTATCGACCTTGTTACAAGTAATCAAAGTAAAGAATTCGCCCAATAAAACAGGTGGTTAACAGTTTTTCAAATTAATTTATCGATTTATTACGGCTGTTTATAGCTCTGTTACGGGACGCCATATTGAAACGAAGCCAGTAATACCAGTGTATGGTCAGAGTTACCAGATTTCAGCTCTGAACCAACGGTATTGAGCTAATCTGACTCCACCAGAACCTACTTCTACACTCTTCTAACTGTTCTGGTTTCCACATCCAGAGTAAGATACAATTTTACAAGCACGAATTCCAAGCAATGTCCGATTAGCTATTCTGGAAATCTGATCTGAATCTGGCAGTTATTATGTCGAAAAATCTATTTATTTTTTAGTTTACTTTTACTCAGTAAATACCACTATTAAATAAAATCAATTGTTTTTCGAAGTTTTAGGCAATTTAATATCATTATCAAATACATAGGACCAGTGTTTGATAATGATATTAAGTGCATTGCAACACGTGACACTTGATTGTAATAAATAGTAGTATTTACTAAGAAGAAATGAATTACCAAACTGTTATACTTCATTTACGATATAAAATATACTTTTTTACTTAATGTTTTACTTAGTAAATACCACTATTTAATAGTGGTATTTACTAAGTAATACATTAAGTAAAAATGGATAGATTTTACCACAAAGTGACTGCCGAATCAATTAATGAAAATAAAATATACTTCCTGATTACACTATTTATATACTTATGTACATATTATGAATGTCTCAAAACACAGTGAATATAGACTAATGGAATATATCTCTTATGGAAAGGGAATAAAGAAAAACTGGCCATTTACAAACCTTGTGACCTGTCATAGATTAGCTTAACTTCTGTAATGTTCACATTCTGACCATTTTAAAACATCCGTATCATCAGGATTTTTGGATGATGTATACATTATTTATATGGTGTGTTTCAAGAATCGCTTTCGTCTCTTATTTGTATGTGACAGTTGAAACTGCCATCTGTTAATAATTTTGTGAAGTAAATAGCTTTCCCTTCTCACATTTATTTATCTTACATTCATGGAGAACGAAATCCTAAAATTATCAAATAATACTTTAAGATGTATTATATATCTGTTACTATGTTATATTTTTCATAATTGTATTTTTATAATACATAATAATATGATGTTAAAACATAAAATGACAAGGAATATGATTTTGAACATTAACGAAATATTTTATACCGGTACATTAAATACATGTTTTTTTTTATACATCAATTATGCTTGAAAAAAAGGTATTCGAGATCTCCGCGGGGTCCCAATATCAGTACTTGAATCTGTAATTGCTAAAGAATAATTTTGCTTGCGTAAAAAAACTAACATCATTATTATCTCAGTGTTGTTAAGTGGGCTCATATAGAACTGAATACTCAAATGCAAAACGAGTATTTGTTTTATACGTACAAGTTTCATCGTCAACATTTTTATATTTTTATTTAAATACTTGGTTTAAAATCTCAATTTAATTTCTACTTTGACTTAGTATTACAGTAGAACCACTCTCTCAAGTTCTTAAGCCAGGATAAACGTCTACTTACTATGCTGCGTTTATATTAGACTTTACCATGTAATATATTGTGGTACTTATTACTTCGTATTTCACTCCCCTCGACCAGAATATTCTAGCTTTTTTTCTTTCTTTATAGCGTGTACTACTTCTTTGTTCTTTCCCAGGCGTCTTAAAACATCTTCGACTTGAACTCTCTTAATCCATGATTATTCTATATATGTCGTCACGTTTGAAATACGAGTCTTGGCAACCTGGGTGACAGTCCGTAGATGGCTAAAACTCATATTTTATGAAAACTCACAAGTAAAATCATACGTAGAACCATTAAATCGAACGTAAAATCATCAAATTGCTTAAACTCATGCCTTTAACGAGATAGCGAGTGTTTTTCACTAGAATTTTCTCTCACAAACCATATGAAAACATATACCCATTCAAAAGATAGTATACGCTTTAAAACTTTAGTTAGAGCATTAGTAGGGCCACGATAAGCGGTGTTTGATAAGCCGTAGCTAATTTTCAGAGTCGGATGCTAGGTAATTCAAAAACCACAGTTAGTTTTTAACCCCATTAATAATTACTGAAAACATATAGCATCCTACAATTGTAATATGCAGATTGACGTCGAAATTTATATTATTAAGGAACTCACACATTTAAAAGAAATAGTTTCTAAACATTTTTATCCCCAATTAGTGGTCCTGGAAGTGGTCCCACTGGTCCTGGTACTGGATATACCTTATATATTACGTCTGAACGCATTCCTAGGGGCACAAATGGCAATTATTCAGTTTTACTTATAATCATATATTTGGTTTTAGACACACATTCACATATAGTTTTTACACAAGCTATAAATACACCAAACCACAATATAAATGACGTTGTTTATTTATATTTAAACATGTTATTATTTAATTTGTGTCTACTCCATTTTATTGCGCTTCTTACATGAGTAGATTATGCAAATTATTGCAAATTGTAATGTTCAACCGTAATATCAAACCGCTTTCTTGTAGTGAATCTATCATAATGACTGTAGTTATGTGTGTATATATGTATTTACATGTACTGATGTGAGCATTAAACATTCTGGTACAGCTTAAATTATAATAAAAAAAAATAATCATGAATTACATATAGCAAACATGAAAAAAGTACAATTTTTTCCCTTTCTGCAGTTATCGAGCTTGCACAGGTATAATATCAATTGATGCAACCATACGTTACCTATATAATTATTTTTGTGCAAAATTTCAGTACTGTTGTTTTTTAAGTTTTTTTTTTATTAATGTATTTTTTGTATGTCGTGTACACATTTATGAGGCGAATTTGGTTAGTAATAGAGTCAGAGAAAGATCGAGGAAAACTTAGCATGATCAAGTATTTCAAGTTCTTGAATATAGTCAAGTCAAGATAAGGAATAATCGGCGGGTCCTTTTTTGCTAATTTGTATAAAATGACAACAAGATAATACAATTTACACACAATAAAAAATCTAAGAAATACACATACCTACATAGTATTCATGTGTTATATGTTTTTTGTATCAGTGAAAATACACTTTAAATACTCCCCCTATAAAGAAACAAGCTCAAACTCTTATGCGTGATGGCCACACAAGTTCTTCTATTCTGCAGGGGTAGGCTGAGAGAATAGAACGCTACACCACTCTGTCTTTACAAAGAATCTTCACCGATTGTTCCGATTCCTGACCTGACCGGTTTCAAGTATTTGAAATACTTTATCATGTCATATTTTCTTTGAAATTTTTTTCTCCATAATTAATTAAATTTAAATGTATTTTTTCATGCTGAAACATTTAAACTATTATTATCTTGTTTCATATGATTTATGGAACCAATTGATTGATATTTATATGTACAATATGTTATGTACAAAATAATTTTATAGATGCCTCTAAACATAGTATGTTGTTAAACAATCTCAAATTATATTACGAATTAATGACCTAATATGTGATGCAATTTCATACATTTTATTCGAAGAATTCCAATTATTTCGTACAATTTACCGGTTTCAATTTAAACGGTCCGACCTTGATTGGTATTTATGGCATAATAATAATTGTGAGATGTTATTTTCATATACCAACTTTGCATTCATCTAGACTTGATGTATATCTATTTATAACGGTTGTTGATATAATAAGCTTTGACCTGAATTTGTACCCAAGAATATATCAATTATCATCTGCGAGATAAGCTCCGCTGGATACAATAACAAAAAACGCATTCTTACACCTTTTTATAACACCATCTAGATAAGATTTTATGATAACCTTAATTTGTTTATTCATTTAATAATAATTGGATCATACACATACTCGTATAAAGCATAATGTGTTATTCATCAGGATTTTTTATTGATATCTCAACATAGATGAATGAAGCCTACATTTAGACTGGCATTACATGGTTTAAGTGATCATTTTATACACGTGTAACATTCACCATTCTGCCACGATTGATAATCACACTGCTCAAATTTAGGAAGCCCCATTTATGTTTGAATTCAAAACATCTTCAAATGCCCAGATTTCTATAATTTTCTTCGTAAATGTCAAGATATTAATAAAATATCTTAACACTTTCAAAATAACATTCACTTATTTTTATTTTGTATAATGTTGTACCAACACTTGTTTTGAAGTTCCTGGATGGATTTTTGATTAATTTAACAAAAATAATATGTATGGGAAAGTAGACTGAATGCAGTTGAAATGCGATCTCTCAGAAGAATGTGCGACAAAACGATGTATGATAGATGTACGAATAGTGAAATAAGGAAGGAATGCAAAGCTGAGATAAGCATTATCGATAAAATTAAGAAAGGTGTGTTGAGATGGTTTGGACATGTAGAACGAATGAGTGAGGAAAGAACGGTAAAACAAATTTATGAGGCGAATGTTAACGGGAAAAGAAGCAGAGGAAGACCGAAAAAAACATGGCACGATCAAGTATGCCAAATACTTGAAAGTGGTCAGGTTAGGAGTCGTAACAATCGGCGGGTATGTATGAGGAGATGCATGAACGTGGAAGAGGCGATGAATGTTTGCAAGGACAGAGTGGTGTGGCGCTCTATTCTCTCTGCCTACCCCTGCGGGGAAGCGGCGTGATGGTTAGTTAGTTAGTATTTATTTAATGATTAATAAATGTTTAAATTAACATTGAAGCGTAAAATGTGATACCATTACTTCTGTCCGTTTTATTATTCTTTTAAAATTGATTCCGTATCCACAATAATAATAAAGTTAATATATTTGCCCACTGAAATATATTTGCAATATGTTAATTTTGAAATATGTTAATTTTTATATATTTGCCCACTGAAAAATATCAAATATCCGAAAATGTTTATTTTCATTTTTATGGAATTTGATATCTTTAAAATAGATGTGGCGTCTGCTTGATGGAAAAGCACTGCAACTTATTTAAAACAAAATGCAAAAGAAAAGAAAAATAGTTTTCAATTAAATCAAATGTTGGTATTAATTTTAAGTTGTCGAATAAAAAAATGATGATTCTGTTTAATACTATGTTAGACTATTTATTGGGAAATAATTCTACATTTTTACACCGGGTCTAATAGCTGCTTTCGTATTTTCAATTTCACGAACCTGTCTGAATTTTGTAACCTTTTGGGATGGGCGGGAATTCGTTAGATGTTTCCCGCTAATTATTGACAGGCAGCCAACTTAATTAATAACAGAAGCCAAATATAGTGTTGCTGTTAAAGGTATAAACGCGTACACCGAGCTGTATATTTTACGTTGATTAATTCACGTTCAATGCGTTTTATTATCGAGTAAAAAAATAGTTTGTAAGTACGGGAAATAATAAAAACGCTATGTGTAAAAATATTCAATTTAGCCCTCGTTAGGCTTTTTTACGCGTATTCACAATTACCTTTACAATTTGATATTTAGCAATTTGTGATAAAAAAATACGTTTAGGTCAGTCTTCACCCCTATATCCTACCCTCATCATATTAAAATGATCTAGTAAACTACCTTCACTTCGCAAACCCATGCGTTTAGTATCATTCAACATAACGAAACCTCCATCAACAATGTATATTGATATTAAATAATTATATGTTTATTTTACTTTCTCCTTGCGTTCAAAAAACATCAATTAGGAGATCGGTTTTATGATTCGACCCAAAAATCTGTATTTTTTAATTATTATTAAATATCCGTATAATTGTTTTACTCGCTTTAAATATCAAACACAAGCTATATATATATGCCAAATATTGACAAAAAAATTGTGAAATGTGAATATGTTATATAAAATACTATTTAATTGAAGCCATGTAAAATTACTTTAAGTGATTTTTTTAATTACCAGTACCATCACCCCGAGGGTAGAACATTTAAATATTGCACTAAACTTTCAAACAAAAATGCCGCGTTTTTTTTTTAAATTGAACATGTGTTCATTAGTGTTTGGCGCCATTGTTTGAGAAATTATATTTCGCCATGCGAAATTCGGTACCTACCCACAAATTTTTGCTCGGGTACATCGGGGTCGGGTTACAAAAGTAGCCGCTCTCTCGGGCGGGCCGTTTCCCTTGCGAATATTCAAATATTTTTTGCTTTGATTATTTTGTGTGATTATACAGACTAAATACAGACCCCCACTAACTTGACGCCAATCTCTAATGAATCTCAAGTTGCACTTTTCAATGAAATGTTCCCTTGTTTTTATTTCGTCTAGACGTCATAATTTAAATGCTACCGAAATGGCGAGCTTTGACCTGAGATCATTTATCACATCCGGCGTTTTGTATTTGAAAAAAAAACTAACTGCGAAACATTGCTGAAAACAAATCGCTGTGTAATTACTTGCCAATATTATTTTAATGTTATTTTCTATGAAGAACGCACTCAGACACGCACTGCCGGCATATTTAGGTTAATAGTTTATACATATCGTACCGTATGTAACATAACAGTATCCCTTGTTGATCAAACAAGATAACCAGTTTTTTCTGTATTCTCACAGATGATTATTTGGCACTTTTCATAGTAGGTACATAATGATCCTAACGTGACACAAATATTTATATACTTGCTGTTTGCAGTCTAAATTTTGTGTTATTCCAAATCAAATAATAATTATAACTGTTCGTGTCAGACACTTAGGCACAAAATGGTTTCTCATCACTTCGAAGGAAGTTATTAAATATCACTTCGCGGAAAACGTACTTGGTACATTCTTACTCACAGCCGGACACATTCACAGAATAATTTCGACAGCTCTTCTCCCATTTGATAGGTACTTTTAATCATTTAACCCATTTTGATTTGTTTATTTTTTATACAGTTATTTCCGATTCGCGAGTTGTGTTTTGTTTTCTTTCTCGTGACATATATTTCTCAACCAAAGTCACCATAAAAAACATTTTATTGAATTCTTCAACTCGCCAAACGAATTTTATTGTTGAATAAATTTGCAGACGTGCAAAAGTTGATAAATTAAATTAGTCGATTACACGAGTTGGACATTTTTAAAAAACAAAACCGCAACATATTTTATCGATTCGAGGAATCTTAGTAGGTGTTATTTTGATTTTGTTATTTTTCCTAAAAATAAATTGGAAAGTTAGTTAGTAATTATACATTTCTTAACTTTCGAAAATCAATTTTATATACATACACTGAAATTTTATCGAAAGCTTAAAATGATATGAAAGTCAAAATAAACATAATGCTTTCTTAATATGTTTATAAGGAATGAGAGAAACTAATCAGATGACAAAAAAGTAGCGATAGTAAGGACACTCGAGGTTCCATATCCGTATTCGTACTAATTTTTGTAATCTGGAAACGGCTTTCTTACTTTTCCCTTTAGGAAACTGTGACAAATAATATTTTAGCATTTTATTTTTTAACATAATCATGAAAAAAATGTATTTTAAATAATTTTATATGTTTTTGAAGTATTTTCACTGACTGATTTAGCAGTCACTTTCTGGTAGTATCTATCCAATTTTAATTTATGTTTTACTCGGTAAATATCAGTATTTTTAAATGTATTGTGACACGTGTTTGATATATTCCCCATCATTTTCACATACGATGTTTAAGTCCCTGGGTTTACGATTATATTCTATACGGAAGCTAATATTGTAACTTCGTGGTGTAGATAACTTAAAATTTGATTCTAATCGGTAACTTTAGCATTCTGGCAAATTTGATCGACAGCTAGTTTTGAAATACCAAAGTAGTTAGGAATAAAAATCTATAACTAAAGTTAAAGTTCTCTAAGTTTATCTATTCACTGTGATGCCAGCCCCGATGTTTTATTCCAAAAATTGAGGTCATCGTATGGCGCTAAATTCCATCAGCGTCCATTCTGTACATAGCACACAGAAAACAGTACACGCGGAGCATCCACAGCGTCCGACATTACGGTCTCACCGAATTGAATCGACGAATTGTAAATAGTTTGCCAATGTGTATGTAATTACCCGGCACTGGATCAAAAAAATCTTATTAGACGTGATTGGTTTCGTGCCAGCATCCAGACATATTGTCTGTTACAAAGGCCGCTGGTACCGTTAACTCCGGTGTTCCATCTAGGCGAGTACCAAAGTGGAAATGGAACACACGTCTCTTGAGTTGACTCTCCATGCTGGTATGGACATGGACCAATTGGTTCCCAGCGGACTGTAATAACTGGTCATTGTAAAAGTACCTACCTGCCTAACAATTAAAATAAATTAAAATATTCGATACGTCGGTATGGATATATCATTTTTACATGTAAAATAATTTTGGCTGGGTGGGAGACATTGCTTTATAGCATTAATATAGCTTATATTAAATAAATATGTGTGATCCAACATTATATGGTTCATATATGGCAGAACAGAATAATGAAAGAAAGATTTTATAAATAACTATAAATCTTCTATTAAACACTTTTAAGTGAATCTTAGCCCAGAAATTCTGAACAAAGTTTTTGACACACAAAATAATGTAAATAAAAAAATAACTGGTCAAAACATGAGTTAAAAAAAGTTAAAATTATATTTTCCGGCGTAGTAAATGAAATAATTCGGGGAGAATTTTGCATACATTTTATGGATGTTTCTGCTAATAGAAAAGCTTGTCAACGTCCAGACTTCCATATTCTTGATAACTTTTGCTAAGATATTAACAAAAAATAAAAAATAAATATATTAGATACTGTAAAAATGTATGGCTCCGAATGCTGGACGATGTATAACACATACTTTAGGCAACTAGAAACTGCTGATATGCGAATGCTTAGATGGTCAGCTGGTGTCAGCAGTGTCTCTTACAGATAAAATAAAAAGTTCACGAATTCGACAACAGACATTAATGGAACTTAAGGTAGAAGAAAGGGCATTAAGATGGTATGGGCATATTACGACGAAGAGAACCTGATCATATTGTGAATCGGGCACTTATCTTTCCCGAATAACATCTAGAGAAGACCAAAGAGTTCACGGATGCTGCAGAAAGAAAACATGATTCGAAGGCATGGCCTAGGTGAAGTTGCACAGGACAGTCAGTATCTACAACCTGAGAACGAGGAGAGCTGACCTCAACAGTCTTTAAAGACGATAAGGTGGGATGGAGCCAAGAAGACAAAGAAGATTATTTAAAGCTTTCGCTGAAATTACAATCAAAAGATATCGCGTTTGATACAGAATCCGGATAAATTTAACATAAACTTTTTATTACTTTATTATATCAAACACTGGATTATTCACCCTACGCGTAATAAATGACGTTAAAATTAGCCATGCTTTTAAATCTATTTAAAATGCTACCCGCCTGTGAAAGGAATCCAAGACAATTGCATACATACAGGTTCGCTATATTATATAAAAAATATTTTTAATTTTTTTGGTTACTCTCCAAAATTTAAAAACGCCATGAATTATCAGTTTTTTTTTTAAAGTTCACGTGTTAATAAATGGGTGTCCAAAAAAAAGGTTTCATTAGATCTCAAGGGCGTCGCTTTTTCCGCTCCACCGGATACCACCATGCACCAGTGACTTCGGTGTACCCGGCGTCCACCGGTGCATTTCACTATTTATTATGATTATATGATGAAACACTGACTTCTCTACGCCATATTACAATTTATTGCTGTTACGAAATGGTGCTGCAAAGAAAAAACTCCATGGGAAAATATTCCAGGACGATTTGAAGCAAAAATTGACTGTTTTTTGTTATTTTTTTTTAAACAATACTCTTTTCCGGTGACAGTTATTAATATGTTCAACTAAAGAATACATACATTGTACTGTTTTGCAAATTTTAATAAAAAAATATTTTTTGGGTCGTGAAGCCCTTAAAATAATAATTCTTAACGGTATAAGATATTATGTAATTGTAATGTTTTTGTGAGTATAGGTTTAAAAAACAATTGTTTACGCTATATGACAGAATGCGTTAAATTTTTGTTTTTTTGAGTATGGGTTTAAAAAAATATTATTAACACTGTAAGACAGAAAGTGTTAAATATTTAAGAGCATCGATTTGAAATAATAATTGTTTAAGTTTTACTTAGTAAATAATACTATTTCTTGTAAATTGTTACTAGTATTTCGATGCATTTCGCATCATTTTCAGATACCGTATTTCAAACACGATGTTTGAAAATTATGTGGAATGCATCGAAACATGTGTCTCAATACATTTGTACAAATAGTGGTATTTACCTAGTAAAACTTAATTAATAATTGTTTAGTCGATAAGACAGTAATTGTCATGTTTTTGTGAGTATAAATTTGAAATAATAACTGTTAACGCCATAACACAGTAATTGTTATAAATTTGTGGGTATGTATTTGTCAATAATTTAGAAAAAAATTAGACTCTTGAAAGAAACCATTTATGAGTTTTATTTTTATTATACACGACTAGTTTCGAAAACATACAGATGTTTTCATCTACAAGTAAAAATTAAAACTAACGAGCAAAAAATATTTAGGGGTATATATAGAGGTTGATAATAAAAATAAATCTCATAAGTGGTTTATTACAAGTGTGCAATTTAAAAAAAATCAACATGTCATTCCACAAAGTTAACGCCAAAGCAATAAATAATATATATTTTTCGAGTTTTTTTAAGTATGAATTTGAAACAATATTGTAATTTATAACGCTATAAGACAGTAATTGTTATGTTTTTGTAAGTATGGATTTGAAATAATATTGTAATTGTTAACGCTATAAGACAGTAATTGTTATGTTTTTGTAAGTATGGATTTGAAATAATAATTGTTAACGCTATAAGACAGTAATTGTTAAGTTTTTGTGAGTGTAGATGAACTCAGGAAGTCGGGTACACTAACTTGCAAAATCGCTTTATTATATAAATCGTGATTAAACCCGTGGACCGTGAGAAGCCCGAAGGTGTTAAAGCCCGTGTACCGTTATTAGAACTTCATTATATTCTAATTAACGAGAAATGTTAATCAACAATTTATTTTGTTACTCTCATTAGCATCGGGTCGCGTCCCCGCTGAGCGCTTTACCCCCAAAACACCGAATAATTCATACAGTTGATTCAAATTTAATGACTCGAATTCGGTCTGTTTTCTTGAGAATCGCCAGTCATTGTATTACGAAGATGAAAAAAATATTTTGAAGTTAACGAAACGTGACGTACGAATATATTAGCTTGTTACGTTGTCTCGCTAATTACTAGGATGATGCTGATTTTTTGGTTTTAATTACACTTGTAAGATTTAAAAAAATACCTTTCTTAGACTGCACACCGCAGGAAATAAAAATCACTCACCCTTACGATACAGTACATGCGTTTTAACATCCTCAATTTTTTGACATAAAGGTCTCTTATATGAAAAAAGCCATTATTTTTAGTACAAGAAAAATAATTAAAAGACAATCTTTGTTACTATTTTTTTAACATATATTATAATTGTCTTACCATGGAAGAAGCATATATCAGTTTTATTCGAATGAAGCTATTTGGTTTACAAATTGTCAACTGAGGGCAACATCGTCAGGCAAAATCCTACATTTATTCCAAATAACTACTATCAAACGAAAAGAATCCACCAACAGTGCATATATATGTACATCTTTCAAAAAATAATGTTCGATAATGGATAGAATGGTGAAAGGTACAAGTGATCACATCAGTCAGCCAAATGCCAGGTTGTTAAGCCTTGATATATTATCATGTAAACATTTTACCTTATATTATTTTTATTATAAATCTTTAATAAAAATGAATACCTTTTAATTTTTTATGATTATTTCAATTTTTAGAGCAAAATAAATTTTTTATATTAATAATATTTTTGTATGCCTTGTGTATACCACAAAATGTTTCTCCCTTTATTCCCCAAAGATGTGTATTGGAATCGGGACCGAACTTGTTTGGGGACGACAAACAAATTTGGGTATCGGTGGTGTTAACATCGGTCGCTTAAAACAAACAGATTTATTCGGGGTGACATAACAGAGAAACAAAGATTTTGAATTAAATTTTAAATATTAAAAAAAAAATTGCACTGTTCGTATATTAAAAACGAATAATCATACTTTTTTACCCTATAGTACCTACTTACACCTACTATGTAATATGACACAGATTCCTTACATAAAAGCTTCCAAAAATTCATTACTGTATTCAAGCTTAATATATAAATATTTGGTGCTTTAGATAACTATTTCATGCCTTCCTGATTTAAACCGAAGGGATATTTGATCTCATAAAATATAGATTTAAAATAAATACATTTTGAATTAAAAATAAGATTTAAAAAACGCGTATATATCTCATTTATAAGTTTTTATAAAATTAAGCAATTACAAATCTATTGTAATAATTTTTAAAAAAACCTTAGAAAATATTTTTAAGATTTTATTTGTAATATTTACATATTTTTATTTGATTTTATTTTTAGTGCAAAGTTTGAGATAAAGTGTGCAAGCTTCTAAGGTTGATATGGCATATACATTATATTGACCACGATGAAAGAATAAAAATAACAAAATTACATCAAAATGATTAAAAGATATAACAGTAATAACAATATACAAAAAATAAAATGAAATGATATAAAATATATACATGTCTACACAAATACACGCATAAACACATATATAACACACTCTTAGACATATATACATACAATGATAAGAATAGATCTTGAATTTAAGTACCACAAAATATTTAAAGCCTGCATCTATTATGTATAATAAAATTGGAACTTCTGCTATTGTTGTTTTTTCCCTAATTTACGAAGATGTTTGTCATTAACATTCAATAATTTTTTTTATTTAATTTTCTGTTTAAAGCTTTATTTTTTCCTGTATATGCGACCTAGAATCTCCGATATTCAGTATTAAGCATAGCTAATATTTACTGGCCACGAGAATGCATCGTGGGAATATTTGGGATTAAAATAGAACCACAATACGAAAAAAATCAAAGCTAACTGTTATATAAATACATGCATCTTAAAAGCTTTTTTCGTCAATGACAACTTGTGTCTTATCGCTAAATAAAAAAGACTGATAGATATAAAATTAATTACATTTTATAGCAAGGATCGATGTGTGAGTTAAGCTTCAATTTGAAAATGAATTACATATAATGAAATTGATGACATGACATTAGATAAATCTAATATATAATGTCCCGTTAGTGTTGTTATTTAAAATAATATGTTATAATATTTAATTTTAGATCAAGATTGATTCTTTAATTTCATTAGCGCGTTGTTGTGTTTTTTTGATGCACTGACCGTTATTGAGAATTTTATTTTATACGCCTGACGTCTGTCGTTAGCATACTTTAACCTTGCTTAGTAGGTTATAAAATTAAACTTATGTAAATCGAGAATACAACAGTAAGACTACAATATTTTATTTAATACACAATATGTTTATATATATATATATATATATATATATATATATATATATATATATATATATATATATATATATATATATATATATATATATACATTTGATTAACTTAGAAGTGTGGTAAAAAACTGAATTTCAAATTGATGCTACTGGTTTAGAAAGAGTCTCGTCATCTATTGATGAGATGTCCGTCTCTATAGTATAGTGGTAAGCGCATTTGACTATCGTGCTTGAGGTTCAATTCACTCTCACGTTTATTTGAAATCACGCTGGTAGAAGAAATGGAAGACTGATTACCTTGTATTCGTGGAATATTGATATTAAGATAACACTGCATTGATACGGTATTATGCTCTTTGCGCAATTGCTGTATATAAGGGTTAAAATAAATATAAAGAAAATAAAAGCACGATTTATAATTTAGGGAGATCATATGTATCCGGATTTATTAGCAACCTCACCAATTGCCACATATGCCATATTTCTATCCTAAATCTATCACAAATTCCAAAAAATATGTACTTTGATAAAATATATAAGAAAATGAATGAAATGATAAAATATAATGTTGAGAATAGAAAAAAAACAATAAAGGGGATAGTTTAGAGATATTTTTAGAAAACGTATTTATTTCTTCATAAATGTATAATAAAAGGATCTAAAAATAAGAAGTACCATAAATAACCTTGACTGCATATAAAAAAGAAAATAACAAAAAATTCTACAAGCTGTCTTTTGCAATATGTGATCCCAATTTCCGAATTCGACCCGAGTCAGCCTCGTTGTTCCAGAAGATATATAATCTAAATCCAGAAGTTTCCAGACGCATAAATATCCTGGAAGCATCCTGCGGGATATCCCACTCTCCACAGGGTCCTGTTTATTACCACCTGAATCCTGAATTTATGGGAATTGCACGCCATGGGAAAATATCGTCGCGGAACTTCTACAAGTTGGCTACTCCAATTTTATCGAAAATATCTGCGGTCATTGACCTTCTCGCATAAATTCAGAAAAATGGTAATAACTACAACCTATAGTTTAAGCTTCAATAATTTCAAAACTTAATATTATTTTGCTCAAAAACCCCTTCATATTATTTTATAATAATTATTTAAAAAGTTAATTTTTTATGCGTCGTTGAAAACAAAAGCCGAAGAAGAAAGAACGGTAAAACAAATAAGTTAAGCTAATGTAGTTAGAATAAATAAGAGAGAATGACCGTGGAAAAGGCGAAGAATGTTTACAAAGACAGAGTGTTGTGGCGTTTTATTCTCTCGGATAGTTAGTTAGTTATTTATGCATCAGAACCAGCGTTAAATCACTATAAAAATATTTCACTATTTACATATGTATGTCGATTTTCCCTTATAAAACATGCAAAGCATAAAATGTTCAGTTATATACTAATTTTTCTATATACTTAGTTTCGTGTTAAGGCACATCGACCAAATATTTTCTCTATCTTTTTTTTATTCAACAGAACGAAGCCTCTAACTGGCAATTTCTAAAATAAAATTGAATTATTATGCAAATATTTATTTAAAGTACAGATATTATGCCTATAAGTTATTCAAAAAACCAAACATATGTACATGCTTATTGAATTTAATATTAAAATATATTGACGTTCAAAAAATATGTTGTAAATAGAACATACCCACGTTCAAAGTGTAGTGGTTAGCACGATTGGCTACCATGCCGGAGGTCCCCGATTCGATCTCCGTGGGGGTCAAAATAAATTTGAGTGATTTTTCACTCAAATATTTGTGTTATATTACCCTGGACTGGTACGTGAAGTGATCACCTTCCGTCATAGGGATGATCACCTTCCCTTCATATAATTAACGATCAATACAACACTGCGTTGATGCGATGCAGTATACTATGCACCGTTGGGTGTGGGTAAAAGCTAGAAGAAGAAAAAGTAGAAACTTTTAGTAAAATATATGTTTTAAAAGTCACAGTATATGTAAACATTTTTTGCTGTTTATACAAACATTTATAATTGAAGTAAGTTTATCATCGTGTTTTGTAATCTGTATACATTAAAAACATTTCATTGTAATTTTATTTATTCTCAAAGAATCATGGATACATGTTTCCGTATGCAGTTTGTTGGTAAGGATAATGTCTTAAACAGGATATTAATATTTACATATCACAAGTCTCCTTGTTAGTAATTAAGTTTAACTATTTTCTTAATCTAAACAATTGAATGTGTTACTAGTTAGTAAAAGATGTTCAACGAAAGAAAATAAACAATTATACTTATTTTTCTTCCTATGACCTCTATCTTTACCAAGTGGTGCAACACAAAACGATGCGATGTAAAATCTACGAGAGAAATGTAATCAATCACGATATGTGCATATACAAATAAAGTTTAATTGTGTGCGGATCGTTGATAAATAGAGACCTTAAATAATATTAAAACGTGTCATGTTCTTAAATTGACACGATGCATTTTGCTTCACATATGTTTGTATTTGCCTGCAAACAATAAATTATTATTATCCGAGCAATGTTAAAATTAATATATGAATACATAATACATTACACGTAGGTATGACAATATTATGAATACTAAATTTTAGGTAAATATTTGTGATTTATAATAGCAATAATTATTTAATATCACCAGAAGAAAGAACTGATCACCTTGCCTTGAATAACGATCGCGTCGAAGTGATCCAGTGCTTAAAATACTAATGAAAAAGATAAAGATGAATAACGTGGTTCTTAAAATTATCCATAGATTTTTCATTTCGCTTGGTTTCACTTTCAAACCACTGTTTCCTAAAATCTTTTGTAACACGTATTTCGATGCATTTAATTTTCAAAACGCCATGTTTGAACCAACATGAAAGAATTTTAAAGTTGTTGTTCTTCGTACGTTGAAGGGTACAGCAAGGGTAGGAGATATTTTATAAATATTTTTTTAAACATGGGAATTATGTGGGAGGCTTTTTTCATTGTCAAAATGTTTAGTATGGGCTGATTGTTATTTATATTTTTATGCATTTCCGTTGTTTCAAAATGTTTCAGTTTATGACTTTTCGTACTTATTTAGCAAGTGAGAAGGAAATTGAAAATGGGTAAATATTACCACAAAGTGACTGCCGAATCAATTTATGAAATTAAAAATATTTCTTTAAAGTGAGAGCGTATAAATTGAATGTAGTAGCTTTATATTACTTTTTTATCATTATTAATATTTAAGATTATGAATAAATTAATATTCTTAAATTCTTACATGAAAAATTTAATTTAAAATATTTCCCGGAAACTTTAATAAATTACCTGAAGTATTCAGCAAATTCTCTCAGACCGAAATCATTAAGTGGAATTCATAGTACAGGAATAATGGTGAAATAAGAAATTGTGGGGAATATTACGCAGGTGGATGGGAGAACGGGAGAAAGATGAGGTAATATAAGAAACATGAAGGACTACCAAGAAACCAGTTTGTTTAATAAGCTGTCCTTTCTGCTTGGCGATATTAAGAAAATTTCATATTCATAAGAAAAATGAACGCTTCTTATTTTTTGCATGAAATCACAATAAACAAGATAAAATACCGCTCTTAACAACGAAATTCTTATATACGAAAATACTTTGTCATAATATAATCTTTTCTTTCAAATAATGATAAAAATACTCGCATTATATAAAATATATGACATAAATACGACTTAAAATACAAATATATATATAGAAAGGAACCGTGGCGTAGTTGGGTGGACCCTCGACTGTGAAACTGGCGTAACGGTTTCGATTTCCGCCAATCGCACAGTGAATTGAAAAGAGATATATTTTCAATTGGTCTGGTATTTGTGATGTATTTTATACATCTACCACCTTATTTCTAATATCTTTACTGAAGATAACCCTCTATAAGTAGAAGCTTTGTCGGTTGATTCTTCAATATATACATATGGACATCTTAAAACATTCCTTTTTAAAACCTTTATCCCTCCACCTAAATAGGACTTAGGGCACCGCATCCATTTTACCTGATTGTAATGAGAGCAAAGTGATCAGTCCTGCGCCCTTGATTCTTAAATAAAGTGTGTTTGAAGGGTTACAGATGACGTAAGTGAAGAGATTATGGGTAAAGGACATTACTGTTATATGGTAAAGGAGATGTAAGGGGAAAGTAAAAAGGAAGATAGGAAAAGCAAAATAGCAACAATTGAGTTAAAAGTCAAAACAGTACTTTTGTATTTATAAGATTAATTTCACAGTTATCATAACTAAATCAAAGATATAGAGATGATCGGGTATTTTCAAGGTTAATGTTTTTTTTTAAATTATGAATATTTTGTAAAATGCAGTAAACGTAATGTTTCTAAAAGTATTTTGAACTCACCTTTTTCAAACTCAATTTTTATAATTAGATTTTTTTTTCACTTCAACCTTTAAAAAAACTCCCTCAAAATTAAAATAACCCCACAACAACCATAAAGAATATATTTCTGAATCTACCATATATTTTATTTAAAAATACACTCACTCAAGTCTCAATTCCGCTCACATTTTAAGAACCGTTTCTCAAAATGGCGGTACCGTCGATAATTTCAAAATTATTCAAGTAATCCGCCTTGTAAATAAATCTCGGTAAATCCAATCCCGGATTAATTTTTTGGCGAATTTATGACTAAGATAAACGCGGAGCGGATGCCGCTTATTGGCTTCCCCGTTCCCCATCCTACTCACACCGGAAAGGCTAACTTTACCATATAAATCTACATAGTTGTGCCCGTGGGAAATGAGAATATATAATATATCAACATCTTTTTACCTGCGAGAAGCTCCAGCCCTGTTTATCTCGTTGAAATATGTTCGTGGCTTCAGGTGTTGAAAGTACGCAAACTGGGAAGCTTTTTACTCAACTTTTATTTGATAAATTTGTAGAAAATTTCGCGTTTTTCATGGACATTTTTTCAACTCACAAGTCCCTGGACAATACTCATATTTTTATTTAAAATAATTTATTAAACTTACTCGTACTTAATTATAAACTAACAAAAGTAAAATAAATCATTAGTATCTAAAAAGTGTTACAATCATAATGTCGACAACATTAGTAATAATTTTAAATTTTATTAATGCCTTTAAATTTTTAAACAATATGTTTTTGGTTTTTAAACTGGCGAAAGTGATTCCAAAGACTGTCAATGTTAAAAATGCAGTAGATTTGTAGTCAGTATGCCCTTACATCCATTAAAAGTCACTGTTTGGTGTGCTTTATGGGCAGGTGGAATCGTTAGCTTATATATTTTTTAAAGACAATGCCGGCCAGAATATTACGGTCAATAGAGAACGCTACAGAGCTACGATTAATGACGTCTTCGTATTTTAGTTGAATGACTTTGATGTGACAGAGCTGTGGTTTCAACAAGATGACGCAACATGCCACACGGCGGATGACACTATCAATTTATTGCGGGAAATTTGAATTTGTTAACCTTTAAAAAAACACCCTGCATAAATATTTAATAGAATTTTATGTAAAACAAAATCTGAGGAAAAAATAGCTTCAATATTTTTTACATATTTGGCGCACAGTAACGCTATTTCAAAAGTCAAAAGTTATTTCAGATTCAGAAGTCCCTCAAGCAAGCTTTTGAATTATCGTCCTCTGTAGAAAACTTTGTACACTTTTGAGTTTTCCTGAAAGAAATAAACCAGCCTTTTGAAAAAAACTCTCGGTACAAAATTTTCTTATTTGTTTCTTCTTTATGGAGGCACTTGAGAAAAATTGAGAGAAGTAATTTAAAGTTGAAATTGATATGTCAAAGCTTTGAGGCCCGTGAAAAGTTTAATCGAATTTAAGTTTTACTGTGCATCCTAATGAAATCATTAAATTCCCAAAAATTAGTCGCCTTCTTGAATTTTTTTTAGACTGACAAGAATATTTGAACGATATTTGTGAACTGTTGTATTTTATGATATGTCTTTATTCTTGTTCTTGTTATACGTTAACAATGTCCGCTATTGAAACTACACCATTGTTAGGAAAGGATCAGAAAACAAGGCCAACGATTTCAATTTCAAATTCAATTTCAACATCAGATGAAACTCAACTATTATTAATACGATTTTTGGATGAAAAATTTAAGATGAAATTAAACTTTTTAATTGCAGAAAATCTGTGTTGAAAAGTCGAATGGTGAGCATACTGTCCTCTCAGGATCCTTAAAAACTATGCTTCTCTGCATTGTATGTATGTCCCTACTAGAATCAACATCACACACACACACACACACACACACTTGCTACACATTCACACATTCATTCATTTGCTAGATCTACACTAAATATTTTGTACTAATCTTTATGTTTCTGTGGTTAACTTTAATTGGATTGTTTAATGTATATCTTTTAATTGTTTAATGTATATGTTTTAATATATTGCTGTTGTTAACCCAAATAAAAAACAAATAAACATGTAAACACTGACAAGGGTCAATCTACAACCAGGCACTACCATCGACACGGTATTCTCCCGTTATTTAGAAAATTTCCAGTCTAAATTATTTATACCATATGATGACTTAATGGAAAGTTATGAAGAAAAGTAATATTTAATATTCTAAAGAGAATTTTTCAAAATATAAATTCCACATAAGGATTTCTAATCCTGAAATAATAATATCGTCAACAAAAGTAAATCACATCTAATGTGCGAGAGTGAAGAATGGTTTTTTCTCTCTCTTTTTTAGATCGTGATATTTCCAAAAAGCGTGTACTCGTATAAGGGAGCTTAATGTATAGTACAAATTTTAATTTAACTAATTATTTATTGAATAACCGATAAATTTTCTATCCCCATTATTGGACTGTATATAATCTTGTGCTTCCTTAAGAAATATGAATGCACCTCTCAATTAAATCCTTTGCCCTTATAAATTGTTATATTCCATAATTTACATATTCCCTTTTACCTCTCGTATATCTTTACTGTTTTTTGGTTACGTACTCGAATTTTATAACGTAAAGCTTTGTACTAAGATTTGGGTGGTCCGTTATCCAATTCAACCCATCCCATTACGGAGGCTGTAAAATGGTAATAATACAAATATGGTAATAACAAGTAATGGTAGGTAATATAAAACCCAGTAAGTAATGGTGATATCGAATAACGCACCGCGTACCATCAACAATAGTATTAAAATATAATTATTTAACATTGAAACCTACATCGTACTTTGATTTTATTTAATGAATTGAAATTTATTATCATGTCCTATTTTTAATTGAGTATTTGATAACTCTGAATATTTTTGTTCGTGCTCTTTTACAGCTTTAAATAATTGAGGCAATTTATTTTTGTATGTAATATAGATGCTCTGTTTATTTTATAAGTAATTTTAACCTCAGCTTAAGGGAAAAAAAACTTAAGTTCTACTTGTAAATTCCTGTTTTTTAATATGCACTTTATATTTTAAACGTATTAAACGTACGTTTGATGGCTATGCGACACTAAATATGTACATACGAGCCAGATGTGACAAATATTGCCAAGCAATCTGACGCTGCACCAAAGGAAAGAATATCTTCGATAAAACATATATGTATTATTGTTTTTCCAAGAATAAACAATATACAATATCAGCGAAACGCCCTTGATGTAGTATTTTACGAAAATGACGTTCTATATATGAGTACATATACTCGTATATATATATATATATATATATATATACACATGTGTGTTTGTTTAATACAATTTATAATAATTTTACGCTTATACCATGAAATATGTACGTACATTTTATTATTATAGAACAGGCTTCATTCTTTTGAGAGCGTGCCATATCTAAAATTAAACCATCCAAAAATATGTCTCCTACGAAACGAAAATAATTTTTCAAAACAAAATGATTTTCTTATCATTCCTACATTCGTATATTGTTTCTTTATATTCTCATTTTATGCTCTTTTGGCCCGCCATAAATATATTTTCATTTTCTTTTTTTATAGACAAAAGCAATTTCTTACAGCGGTAGAGAATAATATTATGACAAAATAAAGGAGAACTACAATCCAGCCAATTATAAAGGTTCTCAAAATTTGTTCGCATTAAATAAATACAAATTGTTTTTTAAATCAACGTAAGGGAGTATATTTTTGATAATGTCCTTAAAAACTGAGATATTAATTATTCATATCAGAATAATTTAACAAATAATGGTGAATAATTAATTAATTTAATATGAGGTTATCAGTTCAGTGAAATGTATTGTTTTATGGTAAAAAAGCTAAATATCGAATTTCTGTATTACATTTCCCATGACAGTATTTTATGAAATGGCACCATACGTCTCTATGAAAAAACTCACATTTTAATATTTAACAATAATTTATTTATATAATATTAAGTATGCGAAAAACATGTGATATTGATTTTTGAGTTTCCTACTGATATTTATGGGTGAAACTGCATTTTATATAATAAAACGACAACTTCGTATTTTTTCTACTTTTATTTTATGTGATCAATTACCGTGTTTCGACGTTATCGACACCGTCGGACTGATTTCGTTTTATGTGAAGTTCGTTTTATTTAAAAAAAATAGACGTAGTAAAATATGTTGCAATAATAAAAACGATAACTTTATTCTTTGTGTAAAATTGTCATACCTAGTATACTGTAGCATAGTATATAATATAAACAAAACTCTTAGATTTTATTTATAATGTCAAAGAAACGCACATTTATTTTCACTCTATTTAAATATAAGATAAATAAAAATTCATTTGTTTTTTTTTCCAGATTGTTGGGCTGCAAAGGAAGAATGAGTGTGGAGGACGCGCGGCGCGGTGCTCTCGCGCTGGCGCTTCTATTGGCGATACTAGCGCCACTCGCCACTGCCGGTAAGTCTCACAACTTATTACAAAGCTCCTTAAGGTTGCACAGTTTGACATTCGCATGATATTATTTCTTATAAGAAATACAAATGTTGTATAAAATATAACTGTTATGTACACTGAACACTGGCAATCAAAATGTGTGTGAAAAGTCCGTGTGAAAGAATTCGGGAATTTCTGAAACAGTAATGCACAATTTCTTGCAAATGCAATATTTTTTTATTAATTAATTCGGCAATAACTTTGTGGTAATATCTACCGATTTAAAATATTTTTTTTACTGGGTATGAAACACTTCTTAGCACAATTTATTGTGACACTTGTTTCGATCATATATGGTACTTGATAATGACCTTGAGTATATTGAAACGCGTGTAACAATATATTTTGACAAATGGTGACACGTAAAAATCCGATTTGAAACAAATATTTTTTTGAGGGAAAATCGTCAATTGGTATCGTACATATTGTATACAAAACATATCATTTTATGTGATTAATGTAAATAAACGGAAGTTATATACATCAAAATACGTGACAAAAATCATTAAAATTCAATTTATTTCCATTAATTAAGTAATCCATTTTTATTTAAAGTTTTAATTGGTAAATACCAATATATCTTAAAATCGATTGTGAAAATGTATGTTTATTTCTATGCATTCTGCATCATTCTCAAACACCGTATAAATGATACGGAATGCATCGAAAAACAAGTAAAAAAAGATTATTTTTAAATAGTCGTTTTTACCAAGTAAAACATAAATTAAAAATAAATATACTTTGTTTAACATTCTTCTTCGATTAGAGCGCTTAATATTGTAGAAATTCGTTAGAAGGAAGTTCAGCCTACGATGGTAGGTACTTCTATTCTTATAACTGTTAAAAAGATATTGCATGCGGCCAGTACCTCTTATGGCATCTTAATTTCATATAATAGATATTACGACCAATTATAATTATCCCAATCGCTTTCATTTTTCTTCCACAACCTCTTATTAGCGTCACTTGATTGATCGCCCGTTTAAAAGCGGATACTTATCTGTGGAAATAAAACGCCCTTTACGCGTGGATTTGATTGCATTTTTCCAGAGTATAAATCACACCGCTTGTCCGAGCCGTCTCATAGACGGTGTTAACATATTCATAGTCATTTCATACTGTTTAGATAACGTGGAGATATAGAGATAGCCCGTAGGGCAGCCGGCAGAGTACAGTTAGTAATGTACCATATAGAATTACTCACATACACATGTAACGTACTAGCCATCTTTATTTTAATAGACATGTATACGTATAATCCTATACTGAACCAAGTAATTTTACATTTCTTATATTCTAATAACGTTATCTTTAACGCAAATTATAATACATAATGAACGTGAGAACAAAACGAGGATGGCCGAAAAAGACTTGGCACGACCAGATCAATCAGAACCTAAAATCGGGTGGTGTCGAAAGTCTACGTAATCGCAGATCAGATGACTAGATGTATGGATTTGAAGGGTCTAGTAATGCCAGGACAGAAGAGTGTGGCGTTTCATCGTTTCTACCTACCCCTGTGGGGAAACGACGTGATGGTAGCAGTAGTAGTGGTATAATAAAAAATAAATATAGCAATTTACTATATGTATAGATACGTAATATACACATTTTTACCTTTCGTTATGAAGTGGTCAACACGTTGGGCTATCGCACCGCAGGGTTCGATTCCCAGGGGTCTAAATTTCATAAGATCATTTCCTTTAAATCTTCGTGATTTGTATGAGGAAACAAAATAATTACGGATTAGCTTAGCTACTAATTATACACGAAGGATAGGGATTCATTCAGCCCTGAATAATTTTTGGTATTTTTTCGCATTCCGCTTTGGCAAGCGCAATGTCAAGGGACTGCCTAGAAAGAGGGTTGGACTCTCACATAAAGCCATAATTATTTTATATAATGGATGCTGTATCGTGATATTTAGCCTCAAATTTAGCGATGATGTATTTCAAGATGGTGATCTCTTTATAGTTTTGGGGTCTTCTCTCATTCTGCTTTGGCAAGCGTAGTCAAGGGAGTGCCTAGAAAAAGGGTTGTAAAAACACTCATATAAAACCATAATTCTTTGATAATGGATGCTGTATCGAGGTATTTAGCCTCGAATTTAGCGATGATGGATTCCGAGATGCTGATCTCGTGTCGTGGGTCCCTCGCGGGCTATACAAAGTTGCGCAACGATTTTTTCAAATTACGCCCGTACTAAATTATACACCAAGTATAGATTACCGTATCTTGTATAGATTATCGTAACAGCCTGTATCTCGCGCGGCATAATTATTTACCAAGCCCGAGTACCGAGACCCAGTGAGGCATGAGAAATATTTAGGAACAGGCATATCCACACGTTTCTGTAATTTTTATAATCACGATTTTTTGACAGATTCCGAAAAAATCACCGCGTAAAATGTACATCAACCTACCGCCTAAGTATAGCTCAGAATGAATAGAAACACGATTTGTGATTTTCTTTGTGAGAGTATGAATTTGTCCCTAATAATCACAATCAAAATACTTTATTTTTTACATTTTTTTGACATCTCAAGAATGATGAAGAAGAATATGGAAGTCTGGGTGTTTACAGGGCTATTATAGGCTGGTTAGTATCAATGATTGACCACTAAAGTACTCAAATTTTTGGAACTCCTAGATATATAATTTATCTCTTGACACAGTAAATATGAGTTCACAACAGTCGTCTATGTTTGATTGAGAAAGCTTTATTTGGGCGTATGCAAGATCCGAACGTCAAATTATTTTTACTTACAAACGCCTGAAAATATGATTTTCAATTTTCATCTTATTTTGATACCTCAACATATATGAAGAAAAATATAGAAGTCTGAGTCCATTGCCTGTCATGGTTTGGTTAAAGTGATTGCTTTATACACGTGTAATATTCACCTTTCTACCGATGATTGCCAACCATACTAATTCAATTTCAAGAATTGTATTTATCCTTCATTGACATATTCTTTCATATGAGAGTTCTCAACACTACCTATGTTGGAGTTGGCCAAGGTTATTTTGAATTTAAAAGAGATATTTATGAAATATACGGAAGATTCTTCCTGAATAATTTTAAACGCTAGGCGCGTCTAAAAACATGACTTTTTAAATTTTTATTTAACTTTATTTCGACAATATTCTGAAACAATGCGTTAAGAATTGTAGGTATTAAGACAAATTTCCACGATAATATTCCACAAAAAAATAAAAGTACCTACGCCTAATTGCTTTGATTCCAAAACTCACATTGAACAGACTAAATTCCTTACTATCTGCAGCACTATGGAAGCATGTTATTTAAAATTAACAGAGAGAATAGAAATCCAAGCCACTCTGTCTTCGCAAACAATTTTTACCACGTCCAAATTCATGCATTTCCTCGTACATACCCGCCGCTTATTCCGACTGCTAACCAAATTTAAATTTAAATGAAAATTTTAATAACCCTAAAACTGTTTCTTTGACTTTTACATTTAGGCACTTGTTATGGTTGCATCAGTACCTTAAAACAATTACTCTAACGGTTGTATTTCTTGTTTTTATAACTCCATCATAAAAAATACCATCTGTGTTGAAATGTACTAACTGCATCATAATCTGATCAATTCAAACCACTTCCGGTACACGCATTTTTAAAATTACTTTTTAACATATGCATACTCTCATGGTGATAATTTCACATAGGTGTTGATTTCACAATAACTGATATGAATTCTTTATCATATGATATGGGATAAGTTAAGATTGTGTTTTGATAAAATAGATATCTTTAGATTTATGTTTTGTACTGATATTTCTTGGTGACAACTGTATAGTTTTTTTCACATATAAATATTTTATTTGACTAAGTAATAAGATTTCGTTGTAAACTATGGTTTTTAACCCTTGCCTTGAAAATATATAAAACATTTATTTATTAAAATATTTTCTTTATAAAAATATATCATATTTTTGGGCATTTTCCAGTGTGTAAAAATAATATAGAGTTTATTTTTTGCGTGCAAGTCATCTTGCACGCAAATAAAATGACCTCTGCTAAATAAAAGCTTTTTCAATCCAACATAGATAGCTATTGTGAACTCATACATCATGACATGAGATTAATATATCTAAGAGTTCGACCGAAAATTTGAGTAGTGTGGTTGTCAATCATGAGTAGAAAGATAAATAGTGCAAGTTTGTAAAGGGCATCCTAAGCCTGTAAATGTCCACACTTTCATATTCTTCTTCATCTATGTTGAGATGTCAATAAACTGGTTATATTTTGTGTAAAAAAAATGTTTACATTCATTTACAATTATTGAAAAAAATGTTTAGTTTTATTTCATTACACGCGACTAGTTTCGAAAACTACAGATGTTTTTATAGGTGAATAGTTAAACTGTTTATTTTCACAACTTTGAAAGGATTGAGCCAGGCTTCGGTGCCGTAATCAAAAGGACTCTTCGACATTGCATTACGTAAATAAAGCCTGTTCGTCCATTTCACCATAACAGCAGAATATTGATGATCGCACAAGGAGAGAAACAAGTGCACTTATTTATAGCCAGGACATAGTTCGGAATGCAGTTCCTTGCACTTGGCTGCGCTGCAGATGCATCAGTTCCTCGTAGTTCCTTCTCATCATGTATTCAGGCCGGCGATAGCTAGCCTCGGATAGCGGATGGTCAGACCGCTCCTTCGTCCTGTTTTATCTTCTATCTTATATTATACACGGCAAAACACGACTTCCAACTTTAGACATTGTCACAAAAAAACGAGAACCGGATTACATTTCTAGCTTTGTAGCGAGAATTCAATGTGATTTTAATGTGATTGGGTACAGATTTATTTAAAAAATGTAAGCTAAAAAAAATATTCATTTAAACAGTATTTTTAATATTATTTTAGTCTTAGTGCCGATAAATTGGATATTTTTATAAATATAAAAATATAATATGTTAAGTTCGTATTATCAGATGTTCACGTTAACTTTTTTGAAAATATCTATTGACGTTACCTTATTAAGGTAATATATTTAATTTCTGAAAGATTTTTACCTGCTGCAACACACATAGATAACCCATATAAGTGCGAGTATTTTATAGAAATTATATTTAGAATATTGAAAGCATTGTTAACTTTGTGGTAATTTAGATTAATGTAATGTGGACTAAATGTGACCTGATAACGGAATGATTATTCCGAAGCCGGTTGTCATGAAGTAAAGTTTTTAAGTGGTATTATTATGTAATACCACAGTGATCGATGAATGTTAAGGAGAGTGATGAAGAAATTAAACTACCATTAAATGATAATATAATCGACACATATGGTACGATTTGAATAATCAAAATCAGAATAATAATACAAAAAAATAAAAAATATTTCGATTTAAAATGGAATACTTGAAAAAAACAAATTCTTAAAAAAATACATACAAAACGTATTAGCAATGTATTTGGCCGATATATCAGTCAGTCAATTGTCTCATATAATAAGAATACCGATGAATCAACCCCATAAAATTTAACAGGAAAAATTAATTAGTAATGAAATTAAAATTACTGCTGTCAGTTAAGGGTTCTGGTCATTAAAATAAAATAAAAATTTGCTTATCCTTTCGCCAATCAAACATAGGCCCCGATGCATCATAGGGCAACGTGCACACTTAAATCAGCATTCTGGTATTCGCTTAATATATCCCGAGTAAGAGGTCAATGTTCTAAAAAAGCGTCTACCTCACCACGGTGCATTATGAAAGAGATGATGGTCATTTAAAAGCAAAAAATAAGATACGGCCATCTCCAGTATAGGTGCATCCGTTGCACAACCCGCGCATGTAACACGGAATGCAAAAACTCATCATGGCTGCAGGGCTTTTAAATCGAACTGCATTCTTGCATTTTGTTATGATAATTTTGTACTCTACCCAATCTTCCAATTAGCCACACTTGAAGAAAATAAAATCATTACTTCCATTCCAGTGCAGTCAGGTTTCTTTCTCAACCTTCTTCTTCTTCTTCTTCTTGGTGTAGGCCTTGTGGCCTGTTTTTAAGAGGGATTAACCTCCTGCGATGTCGATTCCCAACTGTCAATCCATCTCTTTGGTGGTCTATCCGGGAGCCGTGAACCTTGGGTTTGGCCGTACAGTGCAATGTGGGGGAGCCTGAATGGTTCCATTATCCTCACATGCGGATACCATTGACTTCTTCGTTGCCTTACCCATTTAACGACTTCTTCGTATTATTCTCGCATTTTTCTTTATTCCATATTCTCAACATTTTACATTTCTAGAAGATTTAGAGTGCATGAAATGAGAGAAAAATGTGACATCATTTTTTTCTTTCTGTATTATCTTGATGGTTAATTACATAATGGAAATGTCATTCATCAGTTCAACATGATAATATATTTAAATTACAATAAAATATTACTACCTTACTTACCAACTAACCATCATAACGCTTCCCCTAGGCTAGGGGTAGGTAGGTAGAATAGAACGCTACACCAATCTACCTTTGCAAAATAATAATCGCCTCTTCCACATTTATACCTCTCCATATACATATACCCCCCGATTATTTCGACTCCTGACCCGACCACTTTTAAGTATTTGAAATGCTTGATCATTCCAAGTTTATTTTGGTTTTTATTTTATTTTATTTTTGTTTGCATACATTATTATTATTAAGACATATTTAGGGAATGCATCAAAACATGTGTAACAGACGATTTTAAGAAATAGTGGTATGTACCAAGTAAAACTTAAAATAAAAATTGATTTTTATAGTTAAGTTCAATATGATGGCACTTTTTAAAATGAATAATTAAACTTCATTATCAAGCTTTAAATACCGTTAAAATAATTATTATAATCACGGGATGCATAATGTTTTAATGCAATTTAAATTGAATATTCCTGGCAGCATTACTCCCAAGTATCGTATTATGAACGCTGTAAAAATAGAGAAAAACACTGAATATCAAGTTTAACGTATCACATACTAGCCTCGAGCAACGTATAACCTAAGAAGAAAATATACCCAGATACTTTTCTGTGAAACCACGGTACTTTGCTCGCATTACACGAGCTAATATATGCTCGTAATTATATAATTTGTTACTAATAAGGCCTACACTAGGTCTTGCCATTCGATGATTATATAGATGATATTAATATCGAATCAAAAAGGTTGTTACTCATTGAAAAAAATGCAATTTTTTTTTTGCCATTGCGATTTAATTTGTCAGACGCACGTTATAACTTATTGATTGTTCTATTCATTGAATTTTACTCTCAACTACTTGATTATTAATTAAATATGAATCAAAACACGATTAAATATCCTACTGAATTTACAACATTTTGAGTGTGTCCAAATACTTGTTCACAAAATCTGGATTATCTCCAATTACAGGAGTTATTTTCATATTATTTTTGACATCTCATCAAAGATGAAGAAGAATATGGAAGTCTGGGCATTTACGTGTGTAAAGTGATCACTTAAACCAGCCTATGACGGTCGTAAGCCCCGTAAATGCCCAGACTTCCATATTCTTCTTCATCTTTGATGAGATGTCAAAAAAAAAAAAAAACTACTGAATTTATTTATATTTATGATAGCTGTTTTGCCTTGGAAAGGGTGTTGTCAAACTGTATTAAAAAATACAATTACACATATTTAAGTAAGTGTAACTGGTGTTTTCAGATGAAGGCGAAACAGCTATCACAAAAACAACGAAAGGCATATTAAGACTCAGGAGGAGTTTTAATTTAAATTTATAAAAAAAATATTCATAAATCCCCGAGTTGAAATTAATTTACTAAAAATATTAATTAGAAAATACTAACTTTTTATTTGGCTATGTAGTATTTCGGTTTGGTAAAAATTAACAAATTTATTCAATTTATTTTCTTATTTGAATTCTCTCAAATAGCCGGTAGTATATTTCTTCACCCTGAGTTACTACATAAAATCAATGCTTGACAGGATATATAATATGTTTCGTTTATCATTTAATTTGTGGTGTAGAGATTTAGAGGTATTAAAAAAATATATTTGAAAAGTGTGATTGTAGGCACATCCCTAGTAAAAAGTGGTTTATAGAAAAAGTGGTTTACAAAAATATCATTGTTTAATGCACCTAAGTGGTGTTCGTGACTCTTTGTATTATGGTTCAATAATGATGCCCTCTTCGTGAACTCTTTATGTTAAAGTTAAGAATTATACTCGTACTACATACTATTATTACATATATTGGAATAGCATTGTCTGCCTCCATGGCGTAATAGTTACCGCGTTGGGCTACCATACATAGGGTACCGAGATCAATTACTCTCGAGTCAACAAGTTATTATCCTGAATTCATAGAGTCAATTTTACATTATAGTCCTATAGTAGTAGTGGGACGTATTGTTTGTATGTTGGTGTAGTGATTGTCCTGACGAAGAGACTGCTACTCGAAACCGGCAGATTAAAATCTCGGTAATATTTGAACACATATTTTTTTTATATTATTATTATATTTTGTTTAAAACTATTTTTTTAGATGAAGATTTTCATCGAAAATAATACATTTTTAAATCGTCAATAACAAAACATGCCTGATTTTCATTTTCAATTATTTTTGCCTAGCTATCGGTTTGTGCATTTTTCCACTATCGTGAGTTGTTTATACTACTTTGATAACTATCGGTAAGGAAAAATCTATGATTATTTTGCATTATATTATTTTTAAAAGATATCTAATATATGAATTTAGTATGCAAATATCCACGTTCTCACAGTCGTGCACTGTGTTTTTAAATATGATTTATCAAATCTCTTCCCAGCAATACTATTGCCCGAGGGGTTGAAATAACACGAGTGTAATACCAAGAAATCAAATCATTTCAATGTGTAACAATTGCTACAATAATCTTAGGGAGTTATTTCGATAACCAAGTCATGACGACTGCACATCTAAAAGTGACCTTTTTAGTAATGGTTCATAATCAAAAATAAATATGAAAAATATTAATTAAATATATAAAAACATTTATCAAGGTGGTCTCTACTCTCTATACTCCACCCTCAGAAAATGCTAATATCTCCATACATTTTCACTTACTTATTGACAATTGACTGATTTTGCTCTATAACGGTTTTTATTAGATCTATTTAAGTAGATACGGGGTATTTGTTTTTGATTAATAAAATTAGAAAAATATGATTAAATTGGTGTGTGTATTTAAAAAAAATTATGTTTTAAGAAATGTCTATTCTGCCTTATAAGACTATATTTAAAATATATACATATTTTACTACTGTATTACTAATTTGTCATATGTAGAATTTCAAAACGTATTACGAGTATTTTATGTATAATTTTAAAGAAAATTTATGATTCTACTGAATACGCATATTTATTTTTCTGACAACTATTTTGCCTTGAGATGGTATTGGACCATAAACTTCGAAAGAACATAACAAATCTTTTGTTTATTTTTTTTTTCAAAAATGTTAATAAAATTAGTATATAACCACTCACCGAGATTTTTACGTCTACCGGTTTCGAGACGTACCCGTCTCTTCGTCAGGACAATCACTAGCACAGCATGCAAACAATACTACCCTTCACCACCATAGCACCATTTGCACACTCAAAACTACACAAAATGTCTAACACATGCGATTTTTGGTCGACCCGAAGACCAACATGCACCATAGTTTTCAATACAGACATGCGTTACGAGCCGAGGTTAAACGTACATGTACGTTTAACCTCGTAATCATCGTTTAACCTCGTAATCATGTACGTTTAAACGTAAATGTACGTTTAACCTCGGCTCGTAACGCATGTCTGTATTGAAAACTATAGTGCATGTTGGTCTTCGGGTCGACCAAAAATCGCATGTGTTAGACATTTTGTGTAGTTTTGAGTGTGTAAATGGTGCTATGGTGGTGAAGGGTAGTATTGTTTGCATGCTGTGCTAGTGATTGTCCTGACGAAGAGACGGATACGTCTCGAAACCGGTAGACGTAAAAATCTCGGTGAGTGGTTATATACTAATTTTATTAACATTTTTGTAAAAAAAAAATAAATAAGTAAAAATGACTAACCACAAAGTAAATGCTTTAAATATTAATAATATTGAGAATAAATCTTTTGTCTTCATGGGGTGAAAACTAAGTATTTTTATACCATGTGTTTCAAATGCCCATTTTAGAAAAATGCAGTCACTTTATAATAAAAGAAACGAATTGATCGACAGCTTCAAACAAAATTTTTACTTAAAAACGTGTTTTGTCAGCTTGATAATTCTCTCAAGAAGCGAAATAGCTGCCAAAAAATAAATGAATTTAGTAGAAGATTTATAGTGATATTAAATTATATACGGTCATAAATACCAATAGAATTTTAAAACAGTAATTAAATTCAGTTTGGCTTTAAGATGCAATAAATAAACTGTGAATAATGACTTATTTGGAATTATTCCTCCGCTGAAAACATGCATTAGAATCGATACATTCACACATCTTGTGTGCTCCGGGTACATATTGCAGTATTTCATTGAAAGCACATATTACGAAAGCCCGCGGCTTGGGTACATCGCTTTGGATAATGTACAAAGATAATACAGGCAATATGGACACGTATTGTTTATGGTCAATATTTACTTTTGTCCATAACGGGTCGGGCATTCTAATGCAGTATCATTTCGGTGGGCGGGCAGTGTCCGCCGGACTCACATATGTCTTCCAATATTCCGTGAAATAATTTATTGAGCAAACTGAATGTGTTAGGCATATCATCAACACATTCAAACCCGACTAACCAACACAGAGCTAAGGAAAACATAATATGTGGTTCGTTTTTTTTAAATTTATTATTTAAAGAAATTAGTATTCTTTTTAAATCTTAAATAACTAATATTTAACACTTAAATCCCTACCAGTTTCGATCATAACTGAAGACTCCTTTCAATATTTTTTAAAATTGGAAATAAACTTTTAAATTAGAGCCGTCCTCCTCGAGCCGTATTCCTCATTTTATGAATTATATTTAAATCAAATATTTTAATTATATTAAGTTCTTAGATACATAGTACATAGCATAAGAATAATAATGTAAAGCGCCTTTTAGACGATTTTAATTAAATTGAATTAGCCAAATATTATTACAAGTACAACATATTATTAATTAAAAAAAATATATATAATTGAGGCTTAAAAAAGTTTAATAAATAAAATAATATCAACTTACAGAATAAGGCACATATAAAATAGTACTCACATAAAACCCTGAGTGCGTTTTTTTTCGTTATTTCAACTCCTGTGTACTTATTAGTTTAGTGTAAAATTCCTAAAAAGAATTTCAACTTGTTATAAATAACTACATATTAATGATCTAACATGTCTTTTTTTCAGTTATTTTAATTTATGAAGAATTACAAAAAATTGTTAGGATTTGAAATGCCGTGGCCAGGCTTCAACGCGTTAGGTCACTTGCGCAAGTATTGCATGCAAGATCTCCACTCGCTCGCGGTTATGTTTGCGGAGTTACATCAGAGGCGAGTGGCCACTCCACTGTGTACTTGTGTACTTGCATTCAAGTTCAAGTGCGAGCAAACTGGTTAGCGCATACCACTAGTGTAAAATATACCTATAAAGGAGGTACGCGCATGCGTGAGTGGTATAAATATACACCCTGTATATTTATGTATTTTCTAATGTGTTATTATATTAGAACACAGTACTAAGACTAGTAGCGTTTTGTAATTGACCAGTATACCATGAACCGGATTGAAGCAAAAATAAACATTGAGAAGTTTTAATTAGTATGGCGAGACAATGTTTCAATTACGTTGATATATATATATATATATATATATATATATATATATATATATATATATATATATATATATATATATATATATATATATATATATATATATATATATATATTTATATATATAATACTAATAATAAAACCCTTATCCGCACCCCAATGGTGTATAGGGCACTGTGTCATATGAACGCAGTGTTATCTTGATCGTTTACACATGAAGGAAAGGTGATCAGCCCTCCGCTTCAGGTACCAGTCCATGGTAATATTGAATTAATATTACAGTGAAAAAATCACTTATATTTATTTCAGCCCCCTTGGGAATCGAACCCGGGACCTCCAGAACGGTAGCCGAGCGTGCTGACCATTTCACTACGGAGGCGTATATATAGTATATAATTAAGAGCTAAACTCTTGTCTATGCAACAGTTTTCGCCATTCCCCATGAAAATCCCATTTTTTGGGTTATCTTTATGCATACCTACCAATTTACTTAATAAATATTTTTTGTTTGAAAATTGTCACCAAATTCTCTTTTTACTTTTATGGTAAAAAAAGCTTAAAAAAAATGTTTTCATCTGTGACAGGTAAAAACACACGCCACAGATGTACATATATAAAAACAAAAAAAATCTGAGCAATTTGTAAATAACCTCGGGAGATTTAAGAATGTGAACAAATAATCGTTTGCATTTTTATTCGCATATATAGATAAATAAATCATAATAAAAATCAGGCTTAAATCATTTCTTCTTTTGTGACTTACTGACATAATATTTATAACATCATAAATTAATTTCGAACATTACATTCGTGTTTGAAATGGATATTTTATTAATAGACCGTCGAAATATATTAATTGTGGTACTGAATATTACTCGTTTAAAATATCGTTATCTTTTATGTGCATATAAATCAATTATTTGAGTGTACGTGCCCCCACTGTGTCACCTGTAGAGAGGATAAATAACGCGAATGAGAATAGAGCCGCACTTCGGGTCAGTTCGGTAACGGTAGCCCAGTGGCGGCTCGCGAGCCCGCAACCGGTCCAATTAATTGTCCATTACATCGGAACAAGCCCATTTTATTACTTCCAGCCACGGGTAAACTAATAATTATTAATTTCGAGACCACATTAATTTAAAATTTAATGCTTATCTTTGAGCACTTTGAATAAAACAGGTAGCTAAGTTGGTTATTTATACGATTTTTACGGCCCCGTTTTCGATTTAAAAAGGCATATTATATAGAGTTAATTATTAACGCGAGAAGGGAGCGAATGTGAGCAATTCCTTTTCAATTTTAAAATAGATTTATATTGGATGCTTATGATATAAATTCAATCAAAATAATGTATAAAAAGGATATATGAAGCAGATAGGTTTAAAATATGTTGTTTTAAAACAAAAATAATGTACATACTGTCATTCGCTGTATGCATTAGAGATGTGACTTGTACAAGTTTTACTTATATAATAAACAACAACTGTATAGCTTTTTTCACTTGTGTTTCATTTGACGAGTGGCCGAGTTACATCATTACCGATATTACTAGTCTTATGATATCGGTAACAATGAAAACCGGTCACTGATTAAATAATACAAATAAATATTACACTGAAATATCACAAAAATAGCTTGGGATTCCTCTCCGAGAATTGAACTTGAATCAAACGTAAAATTCAAACGCGCTAACCATCTACACCACCCATGAACCCAAATAAAAATAATTTATTGAGCATTATCGATGTATAGAAAAGAACAACAGAATCTAACGATCTATCAACGGCTGGTTGAAGTGATATATGTGTCGTATACATGGTGGTGTTTCAAAATAACATTTATAAAGACGAATCTATTTATAAAGCGAAAAAGTGATGCCAGAACGGAAAAGTCAGGTTTGGAATAAAAATTAAGTTAGTAAAATTATGTACACTATATTTTTAACTTTACTATTGGAGAAATTTGAAATTTGAATTGAATTGAAATATAATATTTTTTTTCTGATGAATTGCATAAATATCATTGTATCTTCTTATCATACTAATAATACATGTTATTCAATATCAAATAACCTAGAATTTTTTTTTAAATACGTTACTGAATATTCAATGTCAAATAAATAAAATTATTAAAATTGTAAAGAATTAAATTGAATGGAGTTGAAATAACAAAATATCCCCTTGGTCAAATGCGATTAATTCTATTATTCTAAATAACAATACATTTTTTCCCAAAGACATGAAGGAAATCTAATACCTTATATAAGATAATTATAGATTACACAGTAATATTATATAATATAAGTAGGTTTATTAACATTATTTTTCATATTGTGTTATATTGTAGAACCAACCAAAAAATAATTAAAAAAAGAAAGAAATAAACAATATTTTTTGATATATTAAAAATCCCAAACTCACACAACGCTTTTACCGAATTGTTAAAATATTTTTTTTCAATGTTTAAAAATAATTAATAATAATAAAAACATCAAAAAATATCCAAGTTCCGAATAAAATAGTATGATAAACAATTGGAATTTTTTGTAATACAATGATCCTTTTGGGTCTGTTCCACTGAATGTTCTGTTTATATCTACCATATATGTCCGCTTCCGTGGAGTGATGGTCAGCACGCTCGATTACCATACTGTTGGTCCCAGGTTCGATTCTCAGGGAGGGAGGGGGTCAAATAAATATAAGCGTTTTTTTTTACCCTATTATTTATTCAATATAACCCTGGTCTGGTACCTGAAGCGGAGGGCTGATCTCCCTTCCTTCGTGTGTTAACGATCCAGATAACACTGCGGTTTATTTGATGCAGTGCCCTATGCACCATCGGATGCAGATGAGGGTTAAAAAAATACACGTGCAAATAAAAGAGAAGATATAAGCTAATTCCAGTGAAATAATATATTCGCAGTATCTGCATGTAGGGCACAATGGTATTACGAATATCATGTTTTGTAAGGTCGTGTGTTATATAAATTAATAACTCGTGTACGGCTCGAGGGATGATTGGACTTATAACTTATTAGTTGGATAAATCCTCTTCGTCGGAGGGTGGTTAAGGATTGAACAGGTCGGCACAGTTTCCTTTGTCCTTTGAACACGTTTAATGCATTATGTATGGGAGAGCTTTGTGTAAGCTCGCTGACGCAGGTACTTACATACATTGGGAAGCTTTGTCCCTTAGTTGCCACAACTGCGCTTAGTTTACTAGTATTTCACTGTAATCCTATTACGGTCCTTCTAACAGTTTAGCAGTGAATTATTTAGTATATCTAGCTTTTATTTGAACCTTTTTTGGGTCACATTTTGGTGACATAGTAATGTTTTCTTTTAAAATAATGAATAATAAATACGGAAAGGTAAAAAGTAGAGAAACCTTTTAAGTATATTTTCGCGTATTATATATTTTTATTATTAAGTTTTAATAGATGTAAGCCTGACAGCAAAATCCAAACTAACAGAGCATGGCGGAGTCTTGGGACCAACTCTAATGTAAAAAGTGAAGCTGGGACTTTGCAAAATAAGGATGAAAATATACTGGACGCAGTTGAAATGCGATCACACATTCGTTAATATATGGTAAAACAATATGCGATGAATATTCAAATGGTGACTTAGGAAAGATTGCAAGGCTGAGATAAGCATTATCGATAAAATTAGAAAGGTATGTTTGGACATCTACAATAAATATATTAGGCAAATGTATTTGGAGATAAGCAAAGCAAAACCGAAGTAAACTTGCCATTAAGTATTTCATTACTCGTAAGTGAAGAGGCCGGGAGTTGGAATATTTGGGGGGTATGATACATGAATGTGGAAGAGGCGAAGAATGTTTGCGTATTAAAAAATTGAGTAGTGTGGTTGTCAATCGTGGGTCGATTGACAGATATGACAGGTCGAAAGTCTTGTAAATACTGAGATTTCCATATTCTATTTCATCTATGCTGAGATTCGATATCAAAATAACTCCAAAGTGCAGCAATCTTGAACCACGATTTGGACACTGAAAATGTTGTAACATATTATTACATTAAAAATAAAATTTTACATTTATTTTACAATTTATAAACATAACCGAACTGAGTATCGATAGGAATAAAGTATGTACAGTAAAATTTTACATTTAGGATCAATTCGCACTTGCATTGTTGGAAAAAAATAATGTTCTAGATAAGACCCCTTCCAGAGTGAATATTAAGTCTTATTTATTTATATTTGTGTAAACTCGTTATTCGCATTCAAATAAGCGGAAGAGCTGAGCTACAGTTAGAACCGCTTACCGTCGTCTGCGTGCCTGGTACTCGCTGCATAATACCAGAACATTAATTAAGGATTCTTAGTAACTCCTACTACGTCGCCTGCATTTCTAATGCAGCCCCCTGCATCGAGATGCATCTTGTTTGCAATGGCAAAAGTTATCGCCGATCTAACCTAACTATGAACTTTGCTCTGCAGAAATGCATACCACTTACCTACTACATAATAAGAACGCTTATGAGGAAGAGACAACATCATCCTTTTAATATTATAGACATTATTAAAACAACTAGAATTTAAAATTAAAATATAATTTTTTTACACTTTTTCTAAATATATTCTTTTAATCATATAGATAGTCAGACTTAATTTTTCTGGGTCTTTCTGTGCTTCTATTCCCAATTTTGTCCGCCTCCGTAGTGTAATGGTCAGCACGCTCGGCTACCGTTCTGGAGGTCTCGGGTTCGATTCCCAAGGGGGTAAAATAAATATAAGTGATTTTTTCACTGTCATATTTATTCAATATTACCCTGGACTGGTACCTGAAGCGGAGGGCTGATCACCTTTCCTTCATGTGTAAACGATCAAGATAACACTGCGTTTATATGACGCAGTGCCCTATGCACCATTGGGGTGCGGATAAGGGTATTATTATATTATTATTATTCCCAATTACATTAATCTTATATACTTTGCACGATTGAGTATTTCAAATACTCGAAATTGGAAAGGTTAACAGTCTAAATAATCGATTTATATTATCCACTGACACTTCGTGATGGAATTGCATTTTTAATTTATTATTAGATTAAAACCAATATTTTTAGCTTTTCCAGTTTTTTTATTTGACCAGCGACCGGGTTTCTTCGTTACCGACATCATCAGACTGGTGATGTCGGTAACGACGAAACCCGGTCGCTGGTCAAATAAAAAAGTGGAAAAGCTAAAAATATTGGTTTTAATCTAATAATAAATTAAGTCTAAATAATCGATGAATATGTAAGACGAAAAGCATGCGTGTAAGTGGCGAATAATGTATGAAAAGACAGAGTGATGTGGCGTTCTATCATTTATGCCTACCCCTGCGGAAAGCCGCGTTTATGTGCTACAGAGGAAATAATCCTATCAATCTTTTAGACACTTTCAAAACAGTTAGAATTTAAAACAAAAGACAGAATAATAAACACTTTGTCTGCTATATAAAAGCTTTTTCAATCCCACATAGATTACTCTTGAAAACTAATATGTAGAGCGTCATGACATTAACGATATATGTAGGAGTTTCAAAAATATGAGTGTGGTTGTCAATCATGGGTAGAATGGTAAATGTTGCTCGTGCCAGCCTATGACATGTCATAAACCTTGTAAATACCCAGACTTCATTATCCTTCTTCATCTATGTTGAGATGTCATATACACCTTTTCATTGAAATTGTTTTATAAAATCATATAAATGATCAGTCTAATTTTTTCTCGGCCTTTCATTGCTTCTTTTTTCAACTACATTCATCTCATATATTCAGCATGATCAAGTATTTCATACAACTTAAACATGCTAAATATTCTATTTTATGCGGACGAAATTCTATTTTAAGCCATCAAATTCAATAACGACTTCAATTCATTTGCTAAATTCACATAAAGTAAGAGAAATTTCCTATAATCCCTCTCTTTACCGATTTCCATTACTTTCGTATAATTCTTCCATTTCTCCAAACACTCGCACTTCCATTAGAGGAATAATCTTATAAATGGGTATAAAATCCAATTATTTTCATCTCGCCGAGACTCGGGGGGATGTTTCGGGATTCGGGGGAAATCCAGACGTCTATGATTCAGGAATAATTGGATCCCTCTCCCCGACTTGGAGTTAATACTGGGGTAAGTAAAGTTAGATACCATCGCCAAACAATTACCGAAAGGTAAACTTTTGAATGAAAGCTCAATAGAATCGCATTCGGTCTACCCAAAATGACTTAAATCTTCGTCTTGCGAACACCCTGTAAATAAACACTTGTACCCAGATTGCTGTCAATCATTTAGTGAAGTAATAAATTAAAACTTTGGAGGAAGCTAGAGCGTTTAGCGCATGTGATTAATATTTTATGCAGGTGAACAGTAATAATAAATTTGGATAATTTATATAGTGCCATTTTTGTAAAATACTACCTCAAGGGCGCTTCAATACACGTACTATGCGTGTATAGGTGTTTTAAGTCTAGGCATTCACAGAGCTTACGACTTATCATTATCTTGATATATCGGCCTCAGTACTTGATATATTATACAAGCTAGAGCGATTGCGGGTATGCAATCAAGAGTGTCATTACCCATTGTTGCATTGGGTAATCGTACCCTATAGGAGATGAGGTTACATCGATAGATAGAGGCGTTTTTAAAAAGTAAAAAAGGTAAGTATCAGGAAGTCGAAATACTTGATCATGACAAGTTTTCCAAAGTCTTCCTCTGCTCCTGTTTTCAAATACATTCACCCCATTAATTTGTTCGACTGTTTTTTCTTCACTCATTCGTTCCACATTGCCAAATCATCTAAACACAGGTTTGTTGAAACCAATGCAAAAGATTATCTCAGCCTTGGATTTTTTTCATCTGAGAGACTGCATTTCGATGGTATGTATGTATGTATGTAATAATGGCCATAATGAATGTATGGTTAATAGTACAACATCGGTAACTGTTGGAGATCGTATGTTGTTTAGAATGATAAAACAGGACAAGAGAACCTTTCCGCGGGGTGAAGGGAAGATGGTCGTGTACTTCCTTGTCCTGTTGAGTATCAATATCCCGGTTCTGCGCAGATAAGGACCATTAAATATGATCTCTCTTAGATACCAAGCGACGCGTGTATTTATTACTCCATTGTGAGTTTCCCCATAACCGTACTTCGAGAGGTATCTCGACATGTAGTGATATCGGCAACCACAAGCTGCTCGCTTCTGTCTGCTGTGCTGGTCGGGGTTGTGGAGGCGTCGGGGTGGAATCGGAACTAACTTACTAACTGAACTAATTAACTACTAATTCCTTTCACTGCCTACACTGGGGCACTTCTAGAAATTTGGTGTTATTTTTCTTAGATGGGAGTTGCATGAATTATTTTCCTTGCTTTTTATGTACCTATAAGGTTTATAGATCAATAATTGGATTCTAATTTCTTTTAGCGAAAAACATATTTTATTTTAATCTGTGTTGGGAACAGAAAGGATAAACTAGTGTGGGCCAATAAAGAACTTCTCAGCATTTGATCATTCCTGGGAGAAAACTACGTAAAACTATGTAAAACTATGTAAATGAAGTATAAACAGCTTTGAATTGGATGAATGAAACATTTCCTCAGCGAGTCATTGATCTCTTAGTGCAAGAGTACGTTGACGCGCACCTTGAACTTCATCAAGATCGATCAATTTACGAAGCGGTGTCATATTAGTGTCATGTCAAGATTGGCTCCCGAAACGATTAGCATAATAAGTGTGCCAAGTGCCGCCCACGAGACACCAGCCACGTGGGCCATCGACATTCTTCACGCGATATGTTTAACAGTTAGCGCTAGACAGGTCGAATGACCACCTGTGTCCTTCAAGGCTCCCAAAGTGGGCGAAAGAAGCTGTTTTATATAGCTGTATAAAAGTGTTTACTTGTGAGATATAACGGATCTCGTAAAAATAGTTGGACCCTCGTCTTTACCAAATATGAACGATCAAATCAGATCTTTGTGGTATTATTTCAATGGGTCATTAGGTGGACTACATAGTAACAGTTACATTTGAAAGGAATGTTGATTTTAAATGAGAGTTTTTTTATAGGAATAACCCGCAAAACCTCTTTTTTAGAGGATTGTCTGCAGGTTAGTAAGGATAGGGAGGGTAAATGTGAAAAATACATCAAAAACATCTAGACCAATTGAAAATAAATATTTCTTAAATTTTCCATATAATACACGTAATACTCGGAATTGCATTGCGAAGAACTTCATCAATGTTGAGATGTAAAAAAAAGTATATGCTCCAAAGGTCGAATTATAAGCTTCATAAATGTTTTCAGGCGGTTCTCAGTGCGTGAATATACTCCAGGGTTCGGAAAAACTTTCCTAAATCCAACATGGCTGTTATGAACATATATGTAACTGTGTCACGAGATTGATCAATATATTTAGGAGTTCCAAAAATTTAGTAGTGTGGTTGTCAATCATGGTGTAAAGTGATGACTTAACCAGCCTACGACAGGTCATAAGCCCAGACTTCCATATTCTTCTTCATCTTTTTTGAGATGACAAAAAAGTGTTATATTATCCTAGGTTTTTGCTAGTACTAATTATATTTCTTTCTCAGTAGAAATTCTTGCTGGTGAAATAGTTAGTCAGCACATGTTTAATGTATATTAGCTGTTCATGTAATGTATACACTTCATTTTTTTCCATTTTCTTGGTGATGTGGTCGTGTGTACTAATCAATATATTCTCACGAGCAGTCAGCGATTCCATCATGAATCCAGTTCCCAGCCTGGATCATAAATATCCTCCTTATCAGGATTGAAGTATGTTGAGGCAGAGACAAGTTATCCTAACGGAGTTTGATACCATCTCAGAATTAAATAACGTGTCTACGTTTGCACTTATCTTCCTTCACAGGTCGATTTTTGAAGTCTGAAACTATTTTCAGTGTGCGATTATGTAGCGACTGATATAAAGTAAAGTTTTGAGCTTTTGCAGTATGTTCCTTGCGGTGATGGGTCATGCGTTATCGAGATAATGGGAGCTTTCATTGCTGGGATCAAAGAGCAAGGGTTGTTTAAGTGGATTCTACTATCGTAAAACTGAATCGTGTCGTATACATTTCTTGCTGCGTATAAAAAAGACCCATTCGAAAGAAAAATATCGCCACTTAATGTACTGAAACAGATTTGTTCGCCGTGTGCACTTATCTCAAACTTCGAAGAAATTTAAATAAATTCACATTTATTTATTTATTGATTTTACCTTAAACAGACATATACAATTTTCAATTTACAATAATGTGTCTTCACTGGGTTTTCCAGTACGGAAGGCATTTATAAAAATTATTATTATTCTTTAATAAGTATTTGTTAGTTTTAGTTGGTCATAAATCATGTCACTTGTACCACCCTATACAATAATCCTGTTAACTGATAGTAAGCGTAGTAAATATAACAAAACCAACTAAGTAACCATCTCGCTGCATCCCCGTAGGCGTAGGTAGAGAGAATAGAGCGACAAACTACTTTGTCTTGGCAAAAATCTTTGCCTTTTCACAAACATTTATGGACCTCATACATACCCGCCGATTATTCCGACTCCTGAACTGACCACTTCAAGTATTTGAAATATTTGATTATGGGAATTTATATTCGATTTTTTCTGCTCCTATTTCTAACTACATAAGTCTCATAAATTTGTCTTACCGTTCGTCCAAATTGTCTCAACTTTTCCTAATTTTATCGATAAAGCTTATGCCTTGCACTCATTCCTTAAATCAATACACCGTTTTGCAACATATTCCTCTGAGTGATCGCATTATGTTTACTTTAAGATAAATATAACGAATTCGTAATAAATAGGATAAAATGACTAAAAGTGCATCCTGTCAGGGTATCATTATGACCTTACTTACATAATCTCTTTTCTCGACTAAACTGGTTAAACCAGATGATCGTGTTCGAATACATTGTGCGAAATTTTTCACTCCACACTCAAAGTTGTCTCCGACTAATGAAGCGCTCATTTTTCTCTGCAGCTTCTGATCAATGGATCTCGTTTGATGTAAGATTAGCTCAGCTATCCGTTATCTGCCTACAAACTGGTATATTAAGCCTCGGGAGTTACTCGAAAATCAAGATCCTGGCTTTACATAATAAACGCGGAATGGTTGTTTCGTTGCAAATTATGTTATGTATCCAGTAATCTCACCACTGTACCAAGAAAAGTACAAATAAGGACACTAGTTACTTGTTCCTTGTTTTAAAAATATTTATTTGAAAAAAAAAATGAACACTTGTTTAATTTAATACCACTTATTGTATTATATTATAACACTTGTATAATATAATTGTCCGCCTCCGTAGTGTAATGGTCAGTACGCTCGGCTACCGTTCTGGAGGTCCCGGGTTCGATTCCCAGGGGGGTCAAATAAATATAAGTGATTTTTTCACTGTTATATTTATTCCATATTACCCTGGACTGGTACCTGAAGTGGAGGGCTGATCACCTTTCCTTCATGTGTTAACGATCAAGATAACACTGCGTTTTTATGATGCAGTGCCCTATGCACCATTGGGGTGCGGTAAGGGTTTGAATGAATAATATAATACCCCCCCCCCCTCTATTTATTACCCTACCAACCTACACGTGTACTCGAATAATTTCTTTGGTCGTTAGTTTTAGTATTCACCTGTAGATGAAAACATCTGTAGTTTTCGAAACTAGTCGCGTGTGATGAAATAAAACTCATTAAGTGGTATTATACAAGTATTTAATTTCTGTCATTTCACAAAGTTAATGCCGAATCAATAAATAATTTATTTCCTTTTGATTTGTTTCCCATCATTTGTAATGTTTTTAGCGATTCTTTTAATTAGATTTATCATAAACCTTCATAACACGATGAATTTAAATTTATATGTATTTTTTTGATGATTGAAATTAATCAAAGTTATATTTTGATGAACTTGATGGTTTTGTGATTCTTAATGATTCTTTTAGTCTCAAGAATAATCATCATTTTTTAAACATCATATTTATCCTGATTCAATTTTATTACGAGTATTATGCTGACTGTAAAAACTCTAACCTTGAACTAAGACATATTTCGAAATCTATTCGTTTAAAAAATTGTTGCACAAAGGAAATAAAACGAGAATTTTATGGCAAACTCTAGTTTAATTGTTATAATATTACATCAAACTGCGTTGTTAATTTTTTTGTTTCAATATTTCAGTTGATTCTTTGTTAATTAGCTTCGTTTAGACAGGTGATCGTTTTAATCAGTGTGTGTAATCGAAAAATTGTATTTAAAAAAATAATTAGGACAGGTTTGCTAATTTGACAAGTGTTTTCTAGAGATAATTATAGGCTTCGAGGCCAAAGGATATATGTAGACTCCTCTAGACAACATATTACATCACCAAAGTCTATTAGAGCAGTGACCCAAGAAACAGGTTTCAATTTCGACCAGATTCGACGGTGAATTTGCCTAAATTAAACATATTGTCACACGGGTCAGCATATAAAATTTAACGGTAAAAATAATATTCTGCATACACATAAAAGAGCTTAAAACGCCCACGATGGCGAGTACCTCACATTTGATGGGAACATAAAGTCTCTATGGGAAAACTTTCCGGTTAAATGGTGTTTTGATAGCCGAGATTTACTGGACATTTAAGAGACACGAGTGGCCCTAAACTGGACAGATTTTTCCATCATATAATGTACATCATTATTCTGTAAACATCCTGAAACTAGGAATGTTTAAAAACTTGTTCAGGAAATAGCTGTATTTTTTAACGAACATGATGTGTCAACTTTAACGGATTCTCGAAGCAAACTAATAACGCTAAATGCACGTTTTGCAGGGAGTGGAGAATTTAAGAATTAATAATACTCATAACCTGTTTGTTCGACTTGTAGAATATAAGTGTCAGGAAGAACACAAGCACATATGAATAAAATATAATATATTTAAATTTCAAAGGCAACTTTTCACGATTTTCATATACGGCTTTGTTTCCATTGTGCAACAAGCTTTTTACGCCTTATATATTCAAAATTAACATGTTCACACTACATCTAGAGCCAATTACCATTTTTATATGTTACATTATTTTTCGATACAAAACCGATATTAAATAATATCAATATTTAATAATTTTACCGAAATAACAAAATTACCAATTTTACAAATGTTATATGACATGTCAATTTAAATGCCTAAATTTTGAAATCTTTATATGGAAAAGATCCACCCCTCATTGCAATAATGAAAATAATTTATATCATTGATTGATTCGCCAGTCACTTAGTGGTGAAATCCATCCATTTTTAATTAAAGTTTTAATAGCAGTATTTAGTAAGTAATTCTAAAATAAAAATGAACAAATTAATTGTCAAAATGACGTTTCTTGAACAAACGAAAGCTTAGAAAAAGTGCAAAGAAAAAAATTCTAATTTGTACTCATGAATTTTTTTTCGATAAAAATTACCTAAAACGTAATGAAATTATATTGCGTTTGAATTAACCAAACTAGTTACACACGTAGGATACAGAGAGATGGTAAATTACTAGATTAATGATAGTTTCAACAGGATAAGGATAAAATACTAGAGATGATAGTCGGTCTTAACTGTTTTCCATTTAGATTTTTCGTAACAATGTTAAATATCAACGGGATCTCTGAATACGGGTATTATTCCTGATTTAATTATTCAGGCGGCGTCTGCTTCAATGTTAATGTGTGATAATCTGATTATATGGACTCCACGCGTGATTATTGAGTCGTCAAGCTCAGTGACTTGCTGATTTTACGCTCAAGTCTCAATTACCATGCGACAAGTAGTCTGTATAATAATCAGCAATTGTTATACATGAGGTTTAGTTTACACATAACAGTCTTGGCAATGATTCATCATATTTATTTTTAGCCGACAGATCAATACCGGCACTTATTACATACATACGAGTATTTAAAAGTGATGCTAAATATTACATGCGGAAATTGAAATCAAATCGTTAGAATCATAAATCGAATTGCTTAAAACAAGTTACATAAATTTTTCAACATGCTTGTATGTAAGAATGAAAACAGGGTTGAGAAAATATATTTTAAAAAATACGTTTTTTGTTTTATATTTCCAATGCGTGTATTCTGTAATTATGTATAACATGTTTGGCTGTCGATGTTCATAAAAATCTTGAACGTAAAATTTCATTTGTTCATCGAATTTCACGTAAATATAAAAGACAATAAATAAATAGAAGTAAAAATACGGTCAAAATAATAATTAGGGCAAAAACGCATTTTTTTCGATTAAGCACATCAAAGCCTTACATTTGACAGTTGACATTTTGACTGTAATAAAATGAGTGAAAAAAGAACAGTAAAACAAATTTAAGACCGAGGAAAAATTAAAAATGAAAAATGATATCAGGTCAGGAGTCAGAATAATCATCGGGTATGTAATATATAATAATAAATATCGAGAGCATATGCATGAAAGTGGAAGAGGCGAAAACTGTTCATAAATGCACATTTGTATGACGTTCTTTCTCTCTGCTCGCCCCAGGCCTATCGGTTACTTAGTAAGTTAGTTTTAAGGCTAATGTGAATACGCACGTTGATCTTATTTATTCGCCTGTCACTAGCAGTTAGGTTAATTGATACGCAATCCACCAATTGTAACTAGACGAATATCTTCTAGTTTCTGTGTTCCTGGTTCTCATGTTCCCGATAGAGTAATCACCCATTCCTGGCGCGAGCTGGCGGACTCGTAATGCGCCAAAAACACTAGGAACGTGACGAGAAACACATACTCGCAGGACAAGGAGGATATATTGAAATGTTGTAAGTCACCCGCCGACTCTTGGCTCTTCACACTTACAGTGGTGTGCCTCGGAGCCTTGTTTAATATTCACTGGGCAGAAGGAAAAGTAAACACGCAGATATGTTAGATATCTCCCAATATCACATCACTCACATTAGAAATGATGTGAAAACAAATTAGTACGTATAGTTTTCTCTGCAAAGACCTATAATGCAATTAATTAATAGTTTAATGATATTTTTTAAATGTTGAAGTATTAGAATCAATTACAAATGTTTATTAAAATCATAATAAAATTACCAGTTTTCTGTGGAATATACATAAATATATATATATATATATATATATATATATATATATATATATATATATATATATATATATATATATATATATATATATATATATATATATATATATATATATATATATATATATATATATATATATATATATATATATATATATATATATATATATATATATATATATATATATATATATATATATATATATATATATATATATATATATATATATATATATATATATGAAATAAAACAAAAAAAAATGTTCATATTTTTATAATTCTAACTAACCTACTTCCTGTTACTACAGGGGTAGAGTATATATAACGTTATAAAACTTCTTTTAAATTTAGCTAATTGCACATATGTTTCTCTCTGTTTATTGCGATTTTACTATAAATTATTTATTGAGATGAAATTAAGAAAGGTGTGATGAGATGGTTTGGGCATGTCGAGAGAATGAGTGTAGAAATAACGGTAAAATTTAAAATATTTATGAGGCGAACGTAGTTGGTAATAGAAGCATAGGACAGAGAAAAACTTGGCATGATCAAGTATTTTAAATACTTGAAAGTGGTCAGATCAGGAGGCGGAATAATCGGCGGGTTTGTATGAGGAGATGCATGAATGTGGAATAGGCGAAGCATGTTTGCAAAGACGTGTTGCGTTATATGCTTCCTCCCTACCCCTGTGGTGAAGCGACGAGATGGTTAGTTAGTTTTAACTCAAATTTCAATTCCACACATGTATCCGATTCCGACAATGAGCAACAAAAATTCATCGTATTCGATCGTCCTCAATCGTAATGTCGCAACCTCCAGTTGAGCACAAATAATGGGCAGTTGTTACGAGGCGATTCCTTCCGAAAATCCGACATCTGATCCTTGAAACATTTATGCCGAACCTATCAGACTTTTAGAATACCTCCGATTAGTATTCTACGAAGGTAGCGTAATGCGTCGGTATAATTGACGTTGTGGAATTCGTGCAATCCCAGAAATTAGCTGTTGATTAGCTAAACTAAACATGAATGACATGTTCGAGCATTCTGTGCGACGAATATGTAATACGTTAGTACTGTACCGTTGTTTATATACAAAAATACCAACTTGACAACTATCAAACTAACTAAGCCACTATTTGATATTAAAGTGTTTAATGAAAAGATCTGTTTTCACTTGGTGGGAGTATGAGTATATTTCCATTTTTTTGCGCAAATCATTTTATTATTTGTGATTTACATTAAAAAACAGTTAAATTACGTGAGTAAATTTTTTTCTATTTCGGAGTAAATTTATATTTATTATTATATATTATTTTTTGACATCTCATCAAAGATGAAGAAGAATATGGAAGTCTGGGCATTTACGGGGCTTACGACCGTCATAGGCTGGTTTAACTGATCACTTTACACACGTGTAACATTCACCAATTCTACCCATTATTGACAACCACACTACTCAAATTCTTGGAAGTTCTATATATATGAACCAATTTAGAAACCTTGTTCATGAATCACTAGAACTTCACTAGAGACATCTATTGGTGAGATGTAAAGAAGCTTTTTATTAAGCAGAAACTCTTAAATTATAAGCTTATTATTATATATATGTATTTTTGTAATAGATTTAGTATTGATTTGTTTAAGTAATAACTGAATGTCCGTTTATATGTTTTTCCATTCTTAGACAAATAAAATTAAAGATATATATATATGCAAGTGAAACATTTAATAAAAAATAACACAAAATTCATTTATAAATGATGGATTATAAGATTAAATACATATAATTTTTTATTAAAAAAAAATCATATCAGCTTTTATTTGGTAAATATGACTAAATTATAATTCAATTATATTGTGACGTGTTTCAGTATACTCGATATTATTATCAAACAGTTTACTCGTATTTTATATCACTGGTATTCGATAGTCATTTGGAATACATCGAAACACGTGTCACAAAATGGATCAATAATTAGTATCTAGCTACATTAATCAAATACAAATAACAGTATTTGTCAGACTGTTGGTGATTGTAAGTTATATTATTTTTTAAATTTACGAGCATTTTGGGACACCCAACATCATCTAATTTTTTGCAAGTTTGCACCCACGCTAAAATATTTAAAATTTAAATACACATTAAACCGGAAATTTGTGATAGGAACCGGTCTTCCTTTATTTATTATGGAGTAATTCTCACGTTTAAAAATTCACGTATCTCCATAAATAATGACACAAATACATTTTTTTTAAATCTACAGTTTTTGGAAAAAATGTTTTGTGATGTTCACCAATCAATTAATCCACTTTATGAAATATATTTAAACGTTGTAAGGGGACTTTATGTGAGCTTTAATAATGTGTTAGACGTAACGCAGGCATTGGATTTTTTTATTATATTATAATTATTTATCGTTTCATAAACTGGATTATTCACTCTACGGATTATATCAATATATGCACATCATAGGTGTCTCACCTTGAGACAAAGCATATATCGTTTTTATACGATAGAAGATGGAAATCTCAGCATCTTTTGTATAAAAACGATAGGTACCTTATTTCAAGTTGGTACACCTATATTGGAAATGAATCAAGATAATTTAAAAATAATTATTTTTACAAATACTTAAAGCATTAATCTTGTGGATCATTGTAATATATTTTGGAGAAATAAAATTACTTTGTTTTTTTATCCACTTACATTTTTATTAAAAGCCAACTAGTTTCGGCATGACTATAGTCATAAAACAAACCTTGAAGAGGGCAACAGGTTGGTGCCGAAACTAGTTGTTTTTATAACACAAAGTCATTTTGTTTCTCCAAAATGTACAAAATCATTGTTTCAATAAAGTTTATTTTATGTTTAGTACCTTCATTCATGTTTGTGAGATTCTCAATAAATTATTTTTAATACTAAATTATTTTGTTTGAATCTTTTTCTGAAAATAAGTATAAATTGCAAATGGTATTATTAGTCGAAGATAATAATTAAAACAAGGGTAGATCTATTTCAATTAGTTTTCCAACTTTAAAAATATGTATTTCATAGTCAATCATATTTAAAAAAAAAAAAGTACTTAAAATAAATGTTTGGAAATGTATAGTAAATGTATAGTAATGCAGGTAGGTCCTGAAAAACTTTCGATCCGTCGATACTGAAAATGATCTTTCGAAAATTAAAATACTCCATAGAAAATAATTGGTTCGAATATTAGATAAGCTGAGAATTATTTTAATACAACTACGCCGATAGCATCTGACATCTGTTAAAATTATTAGAAGGCAAATATATCTGAAAAATCGAAATATTATGATGGTAAAATTATAATTAAAAACTGTTGTTATTCTTTATTGTATTACAATAGATTCTTTTGTATTGAAACATTTTTTTAAAATTATTAATTTATACTGTTAACTACGGTCAAATTAAACGTTAATTATGAATAAAAAAGGCTATTAATAATACTTTTCATCAAAAAGTATCAAATGCCTTGACATTCGGTTAAATAATAATATGAATTAACAAAGCAATTAATCAAATTATTCAATTAGATTTTAGTATTGATGTTGACTATTAATTATTTTAATTATTCACATATAATTTAAGGCTGAACCTAACACCTTACATCCTCATATGCAACCAGTTGAAACCACATTTTTTTCTAGTAAATTACCCTCACTCAGTATTCCATGATCATAAAATAAATTCGTTCAATAAACGTCATTTTAACACCTGATTTTTAGTAATGTGTGCCAATAATTTTTATTTATTGAATGCTTTTGATAACTTTTTTTCATTTATAAATATCATTCGTAGCCGAGCGTGTACCTAACTACGCCTAGGCGCCATGTCTCCAATAACAAAAGAAATCAGTAGTTTATTCAACATTTTTGAAACAATATACAAATATATGTGAATTATAACAATCGTACGTTGAAGAATTATGAAGGCAGAAAGTTCCCAGAAATGGATAAAGTTGTAAAGTGTTGGATAATAGTTCAAGTCCATGGGAATCCAGAACGGTCAACCTGTATATCGCATTATTACGTGTGATTGTCTCAGGCATAATGCCCCAGAAAACCGTTGCGGCGTAAACAAGGCAGAGAGACTCAGAACCAGAAGAATGTGAAAAACTGCGAGCCATTGAGAGCGCCTAATCGACTACTGGCGTGATGCGATACAATTTTGTCACATCTCTCTGATAATCAGGGATCAGCAACCATGATAAATACATTATAACGAGTTTAATGATACGATGTTCTTGTATTCAGAAACGCCTATATCCTTTCGCGTTTATAAATGTAACAGAATTTCGAGAGGAAGAAGGAGATTTGAGATTTAAAACAAACTAAACATTTACATAATTACACATTTATTTCGATTAGATTGAATTTATATGGAAAGGTAGATGGAAAAATTAGTCGCGTAAAGTACTAGGAACTATGAAATATTGTATATAATAAACACATGAGTGTGTGTGAAAAATAAATCACAAATACCCAGACCAATCCAAAATAAATTAAATATTTAATTTATTTTGCATTTTGCGGGAATCGAACCCAGTTTAGCAGTCGAGCGTTTACCCTACTACGCCACAGCGCCATCGTCTGTCGCAACTGTCAATAAACATCCTATGCATACTGTAAATTTCATTAAATACTTGTAAAATAAATATAAAAAAATGGTGTAAAATAACTAGTTTTGTATCTCGAACCATTCGTTGGTTACATCTCCCGTTTTCTTATCAAATGCTAACGGGACGTTTTCTTTTGTGTTATCGTTTTTGCAATACACAATGAGTGTGGTGTGATTGTCCATGTAGGTTTATATATATAACTAGAGTCATTTCTTATGTTTCCCACACTTACGCCCGTTTTGCTACAGTTACCTATGTACATACGTCATAATAACATAATGTAGAAATACTACTATGTACATTATAACAACCCGCCTTGCGTTCAAATTACCTGAATTATAACATTAAAATTGAACATAAACGCCAACAAAAAATAAACTTTTACGTTTATATATATTTGGAGATGTAATTTTTTTCTCAAGTTTTAAAATTGTTGGAAAATCATAAAAATATGTTTATTTTTTTTAAACTGGAGCACATTTTCTTAATAACTAACTAACCTGCATCCTGTTACCTACAGGGGCAGACAGAGAGAATATAACACCCATGACACTACGTACAAATCTGGCTTATTACACATACTTATGAATCAATTTGTTTATTATAGATGTCTTAGAAAAAAACCAAGTTATTGGAAAGTAAAAATGGAATGCATTGATTGTTTACAGAACTCACGACCTATCATCGGCTGGCTTAAACGGTTGCTTTATAAACTTATATTTATTTAATATTGGCCTGGACTAGTACCTGAAGTGCGGGACTGATCACCTTCCCTTCATTGAATAAACAATTAAATTAACATTGTAGCAATTTGATACAGTGCTCTATGCACCTTCTAAGGGTCAGTAGTAGAAGTGGAAGTATAAAATAAATCTTAGCGACATATTTATTGGAGGCATTCGTTTTATTGCTACATCGTAGAATACTACTCATTCCATGGACCGATATGGTCAGCATCGTAAATATGCTCCAAAGAGCAAAAGTAGGAAGATAGTTGCTGACTGATATTAAAGTCCGGAAGGTGTCCTTACTGGGACATGTGCTTTGAGGAGAGAAGTACCAGCTATTACACCTAATCATAAAAGTCATAATAGAAGGCCAACGAGGTGTGGGCATAATACAGATCTCCCGACTCCGGAATATACGAGATTGGAAGGGAATCAAAGCCGTCGAGGCGCTGTTTAGAGCTACCCAAAACAAGAGCAATAATTGTCCTAAACAATACCTAATTAATAATTTTATTAAAATTAAACATTTGAATATACCACTTTAATGAGTTTTATTTATAAATTCGACTAGTTCCGAAAACTTACAGATGTTTTCATCTTCTGGTATAAATTAAAACTATAAATAAACCTGATTAAAGTGGTTTATTCAAGTGTTTAATTTTAATAAACTAACCATGTCATTCCACAATGTTAATGCCGAATCAATAAATAACTAAATTAATAATGTATTTTTTAGTATTACGTGTTTATTTAGGATTAAAAAAATATTATAACTAATTGAATTAATTTTTTTGCAGCTCCTTTGAGTGACTCAACCGAAATCGAAGCCTATGACGATGGTAAGTAACATTTTTTGCTTTAAAAAAATTGCTCTTACTTTCATATATTATACCAGTTATTAAACACAGTAAAAAAATATGGCTATCAATTTTGAGTAGTCTTGAAGTAATATATTGAATAATTTAAACAAATACCTGCGAACGCTCTTACCTAATGCTTAAGTATGAGATAATCACTGTGTTTATTAACAATAATTGGGTGATTGATCGATAAATATACATCTTATGACTATGTAATTTAAGTGATGTGTTTATCAAATTCAACATTTAAAATAAATTGAGGATATCAAGCCTTACGTAATAACAAAGTAATATTAACAATTATAATACTTATAACCCTGACTGTATTTGTAACGTTCTATCTCTAAATTATCATATTTTTTTAATAATATAGTGAAAAATAGATTTTCGTTTATTTGAACTATAATTTCACATGAATGTTATGTTAGTATAATTCAGGTACGAATAAATAGTTTATGTAAGTTTTTTTTTGTTTTAAATATATTTTATTGATTTTAAATCTTTTTTTACCCATTTCACTTATACATACGCTATTGTAGGTACTTATTTCCGAATTTTTTTTACTTTATTTTATTTATTATTATTAAATTTAAATGAATACTTATTTTCGTAAAAGATTATTAAAATGATATATATTTAATGTAATACTTGTATTATCAACAAGCTGTCTGGTCACACGATGCTGTGGCTAAGTCTCATTAAACGGAAAATAATTAAAATTTCAGGCACACAATTCTAATTTGTTGATTTTCACAATGCTTGTCAAGCGATGAAAATATTTAAAATATTTAAAACATCAATTCTTCCGGAATTATTTTACTTACTAGAGACGCTTGAAAAAATCGTATTAAATATTATTTTTCTTTATGAAATCTTACATATATTTTAAAAATATCACTTCTTATTAAAAAAAATGGTTAATTAGTTTAACCTAAGTTGGCACCGAGAACTAGCATATGAAAGAAGGTATCTTTGTCAATCTAGGGTAGTACGGTGAATGTTACATGTGTATAAAGTGATCACATAAACAAGCGTATGAAACTAGACTTCCAAAATCTTTTTAATCTATGGTGAGATATCAACATAAATACTGGACAAACTCAGATTTGTGAATAAACATTTGGACACATTCAAAATACTGTGAAGTGATAATAATTAATTTTTTATCGCTTCAAAACATTGTACCAAAGCCGATACAAAAATTTAACTTTTAGTACGGCTATCTTTTTTGACAGTCAAAACCTTTTTGCTGTGGTTATTATTGTAATTATAAAATATGGATTTAGTTTCTTTCGTTAGTGATGCCATGAAACATGGCTAACAATATGTGAATTTGTACACTAACAATACACGTGTATGTGTGTGTGTATTTCGATGATATAATTATTGACGAAGACCTTGCCACGTTTTTTGTGAGTCTTGATGAGTCTTCGCGACCTTACTGCGTCACGACTTTACTTATTACGTCAACGCGTGAAGATTCGCTTACCTTATTTTTATTATTATTATTACAAATATTTTTGTAATTACTTATTTATGAACGTCTTTTTTACTTACTTCGCTTCCGTAACGTAATTTTAAACCACGACGAAAGACGAGAGCGAACATAGAATAAACAACATATGATTCAAATTAGTTTTTATTACACCATAAACAAATAGGAATTTTAGGTATCAAAATCTACTTACTTACTTCAAACTTCTTCTTGTGTCCAGTATTGAAAAAAGGCCTCCCTCTTGGACTTCCACAGTTCTCTATTGGCCGCGACTCTCTTCCAGTGCAGGCCCGCCACTTTCCTAATGTCATCGGACCATCTTGTCTGGGGCCTATCCACGTTTCAGCGTCCTGTTCTAGGCCTCCAGTCAAGTACCTTTTTCGTTCATCTATCTTCAGACATATGTGCCAAATGACCTGCCCCGTTCAACTTTAGTTCCGCGATTCTTTGAGCCTCATATATTACCTTGGTCTTTTCCCTTTTCCAAACATTCGTTTTTCGATCCCTAAGAGATATGTTTAGCATTCTTCTCTCCGTTATTTAAAATTATGGAATTTTAAAATTTACTCCTCAGTTATTTGAAATTTTGAATATGACGCAGTAAATAATGTTTTTTTTATGGTAATATTAAAACAAACCTAACTTCTACTATTTACCATGGTGAAGTCACATATATATATATATGTATATATTTATTTATATATATATATATATATATATATATATATATATATATATATATATATATTTATTTATATATATATATATATATATATATATATATATTTATTTATATATATATATATATATATATATATATATATATATATATATATATATATATATATATATATATATATATATATATATATATATATATATATATATATATATATATATATATATATATATATATATATATATATATATATATATATATATATATATATACATTCAAATGCAATCATCTTAGCTTGCCAATTTGTATGTTGGATAGTTTCTGCATAACATGGTCCAATCATTCACTGTTATATTTTGAATACTCTTCCTAAGATAGACGCCATCCCGTTCGTAAATTTATAACTCAACAGTTATTTAAATATTCATTTCCATATCTCAAATTCAATCTTTAATACATCGACACGTAATCGCTAACACATCACACCTCTTCGCTTGAGTTATGTTTTTCCATTGAAGCAGTTAGCTGATCAGTTATTAATTGAAACGGAATATATTTTATCATACGTGAAAACGGACATGGAACCAAATTGTTTTGAATCGATTAGACTTTTGACAGTTCATTGGTTATCTTTGATAAGTGAATCAGATATGGGCGTTGCGTTTTATGCGTTTTTGATAGTGATGCTAATTCGTTTCCCGGAAATATATTTCATCACAAAGTCATTGAGATGAACGAAAACACGAAGATACAAATTTTAATAAATATTCAAATGTCTTTTAATTGCTGTTATGGTAATAGACCCCGGATATGCCGATCGAAACAAGCTATTGGATCTATTCTATAAAAATGGTAAGCGGTTATTATTAACATAACGAAAAACTGTAAAAATAGAATCCGTTACATAACAGTGACATCATTCGTCTAAATGTATATAATATATATAGCGTGCATATTCTGAATTGTTGAGAAAACGAAATCTTTTCATCTAATAAATACTGGGATGAGAATCGACTTTAATTCTTTTTTAGTAGAGCTTTTAGTTGTAATACCAAAATTATCAGGATTTTTATAACACACAATATTTGGGTGATTTAATAAGGGAGAAGGGTAAGTAAGGGGGAGGGGGGGTTAGTTAAGGAGGCGGAGGTTGATAATAAAGGAAAAATGGAAAGCAAAGGTGAAGAATTACGAAACAATATATTATTTATTAAATCATTATTAGAATTTAGGTTTTTTTTATTTTTTGGATAATTTGGCGTTTATGTGGTACAAGGTGCTATAATTTTAGTTTGTTTACCTGAGGATGGAAGCTTAGCTTCCGAAACGAATAAATAAACTCAAGTGGTATAAAAATCAGTGTTTTCATTAATAATTTTGACATGTCTTACCACAAAGTAAATGCTGAAACAATAAATAAAATAACATACACATACACGATTTCGGTTTCGAAAACTCAAATAGGACGGACTACTTGATAATTAGCATGCCTACGTAGCCAAACTTTGTTGAGAAAAAATACGTTTATAAAGTCCTAAGGCGAAAAGCAAAAAATGGTTCAAGGAATCGTCAATGTGTTCCTGCAAACACAACACATTATATTTTAATTATTAATTGCTCATTTTAAACGTGAAACTTTTATAAATATCAAATCTATAATTAAACAAAAAAATGTCGAAAATAAATTCCTTGAACCAATTTCCATATTGGCTATGCACTCAATTCCTCGAAGATTTTGGTCCCGCCTGGGTATTCGTAGGAATCAATTTTAGAGAATAGGACTAATCGAGGTATACCTCTATTTCAATATGACCTGTTATATTATAATAATGCTCACATTATAAAATACTTAGAATACCAGACTCATTATTCGCCCAAATTATCAATAAAACACAACGTGCTCATTATTTCTTTAAAGGCGTCGATATGTTATATGAATTATCGTCTGCTATTACTAATAAAACCATCGCAAAAAATCAACCAATGAATTTGTATTACATAGATTCATACATGTAAGTCTTCTTCGTATTATCGTTTACACTGGAATGAGGAGATTAAATGTAATTTATTCCATTTTATAAAAAAAATATTGGTTCTTAGAAATATGTACAATATGTAAAATAATAACAAGTTAGTTTTTCAGTGATTTAATGTTTAAACGCTTATTTGATATTGTTTACTTGATTTATTGAGATTTCTGTATTAAACGCTTTTCTGATATAATGAAACTTGATTTTCTTGCAGTTTACTGGTAAAACGCTTATATAAACTAAATTATTTATGATATTACATTAGAACCCTGGAAACCCGAACGAATTGGGGCGGTAGCCTGTTCGGATTAGGAATAGTTTGGATTTACCAAGAAATTTGTAAAACAATACATGGTACTTTATACTACAGCAGTTATGTTGTACGCGCTTTTTACATTTCAATCAATTAACTTTCATATGTGTAAGACTGAGGATATCGTGAGGT